>NC_056728.1:123440945-123488445 GCF_019279795.1 Protopterus annectens
CTGGGCATGTAACTTGTATTGTTATTAACTGTTTACTATTGTTCACTGCTCTGTGAGCCCAGGTTCTGACTGAAGACAGTCACCTGAAAGGATCACCTACCTGGTCATGAAACAGAATTAAATTAATAAATAGATATAGTTGGTGCCCTGTTGCCATGTTCAACACTGAAAATGGTCTATGGACCAGAACACCTACTCAGGTAAAAAGCAAACAGCAAAACAAAGTAGTATAAATAAAAATAAATGTCAAAAAACATACTTCTGTCTGATAGAATCTTTTAAGCTAACTCTATCAATGTACTCCCCCTCAACAACAGAGATTACATCTTTTGTAAAATTCATTCTTTCATGCATTATCCAGTACTACTCAAATTTATAGAGGAGCCAAAACCTATGACAGCACTTTGGGGACAAGGCAGAGAACTAATACTGGACAGGATGCCAGTCCATCACAGGACAACTGCAGATACACACACACACACATGCATACATACACACTCAAATACTGCATGCAAACCTGTCAGCAGTTTTGGAGATCACAGTTTTACTTGCAGCATGTATTTGGGATGTGGAAAGAAAACAAAGTATTTTGCAATAATCCATGCAGACTTGTGGAAAATATACAGAGTCAACACAAAAGACATCTTTACCAGGAAAGAAACCAGAGAACCATGCACTGAAAGGAAGCAATGCTAACCACTGTGCTATTCTTTAGTCTTTATGGTGAAACCATTCTGTATGTATTCAGGAACCATTTCACTTTGCTCCGTTAATAATGATATTATTATTATTATTATTATTAATATAACAATAATAATCTTCTTTATCTTCATTATCATTGTCTTTTTAAACTTAGACCTATACAGTACAGGTCTATATTACTTTGTCAAAAGGTCTGTCAAACGAGCTCCCTTTGATCAACTCGTAAATGTTGAACTACAAAAACATCGAATGGCCAAGTAAATGATTTTTTTCAAAGAGAAAAAAATCACTTGGCCAATAAAAAAAAAAAAAAAAAAAACATCAAACCCTAAGAGGTGGGGGGCTTTGCCCCCCCCCACCCCCCCAACTAAATTTGCCAACTCTGAGATCGCACTACGGTGGAGGAAAGGGCACATTCCTGATAACAGCCAAGTGATTTTTTTCCCTGGGAAAAATTTCACTTACTTGGCAGTTCAAACTTTTTGTAGTTCGACATTTACATGTCAGTCAAAGGGCGTTTGCTTAAGAGACCCTTCGACAACGTAAATGGGACCCTACAGTACTTATCAACCTAAACTGTTCTCCCAGTCAAATTTTACTTTTTTTGCATTTTTATTTTATGTACTGCGGCAACAGGAAGGTGAAAGTGAAGGTATGGGAATGGACTACAGGGGATAGGGGCCACAGTCAGGCAATGACAATATTTTTTGTTGTGAATAGAGATAAATGCTATGTGAATATTATAAATATTAAATATATTGCTAAATAAAATAGCTTAGCATTTATATAGTCATGGGGAGTAACTATTAACTTTTATAATCTTAGACAAAAGGCTTGTCTTAGAAAGACTCCAAATAATTAGGCAGACAAAAGGCTTGTCTTAGAAAGACTCCAAATAATTAGGCAATCAGCCTCTGCTGATCTGTTCATACAAACCATTTGAGAGAACTATGAATGCTAAGTTCAATTTTGCTACTGTATTTGTTGCACTTTGACTGTATTTCATACCAACTGCTGCTTTTACTTAATTTAAGAAAAATGTCTGTTTCGGCTGTTTTATTCTGTTGCTACTATTAATTTAAGAAAATCTGTGATGCATTGTACACTGTTGCTTATTTAATGAAAAAAAGTATTCTGCCTTTTTTCTGTTCTGTTTCACTTCTGTTAGCCATAGTATAGATTAGATTCAGACCGGCTGAATCCAGTTCTGTTTGAGGATTGAGCACTCAAAATCAAGACATCATTTTTTGGAAAAACTCCTCATACCCTCATGGCAGGAGCATACAGTAGGACTATCTAATTGCAGGTTATTTGTTCAGGGCTTAGTTTGAGCTATTTCACTGTTGCAGGGCTCATTTTGAGCTTTTTTATGGGTTTCCTTATATTAGTTGCTCTGCTGTTGTTTTATACTTAAGGTCCATGTTTGCACGGGTTAGTGCTTGTCTTATACAGGCTCCAGAGAGTTAGGCAATCAGCCTCTACTCCTCTGTTCATACCAAACCACCTGAGAGAACTATGAGTGCCAAGTTCAATTTTACTACTGTATTTGTTGCGCTTTGACTGTATTTCACACCAACTGCTGCTTTTATTTAACATAAGAAAAAAATCTGTTTCTGCTGTTTTATACTGTTGCTACTATTAATTTAAGAAAGTCTGTGCTCCTTTGTACACTGTTGCTTATTTAATTAAACAAAAAAGTATTCTACCCTTTTTCTGTTGTTCCATTGCACTTCTGTTGGCCGTAGTATAGATTGGATTCAGACTGGCAGAATCCACTTCTGTTTGAAGGTTGAGCACTAAAAATCAGGACATCTTCTTTTGGATGAATTCCACTGTACCCTCATGGCAGGAAGATACAGTAGGACTATCTAATTGAAGGTTACTGATTCAGGGCTCAGTTTGAGCTATTTCATTGGTGCAGGGCTCAGTCTGAGCTTTTTCATAGGGTTTTTTTTATATTAGCTGCTCTGCTCTTGTTTGCACGTAGAGCATCATCATGCAACGCCTTGCAGAGTGGATAACTCTTGGTCATAGATGCAAATGCACCAGTAGACGTATTTTCCCTTAGAAGCATCTGCTGTCTAGCAGAGCAGTTCTTGAATAGCTCTCAGCTATTCAGTGAACCACCGAGTTGAGATTTTACCTCTTACCTATCAACATCAGACACTATAGATCCCCTCTTTTGTAGATCTCCTACTGTATACCCCACAGTTTAGTCACCCTAAAATAGCACCCTGCCTGATACCACCGTCTTTTTCTCCTTATCTGCTGAGATACCAGTCTCAAACTTTGCATTATGGACTGTCAGTTTCCCTCTGTTTCTCCTGCCAGCCTTGTTAATGTGTCTTTTGATGCATTGTACCAACTGCTTCATGTACACTGACAACCCCTTACTCCTAAATTACTCAAGTACGATTTGTGAGAGATGCTCCTACACTAAGAATCTGGAAACACTGCTCTCTCCTGTCCAGAACAGCAACACTAAGCAGGTTTTCAGCTGACACACCTCGACCCCTACTCATAATATGCACCAAACACATAAACCTACCAAAACACCAGAGACCTCCAAAGCACAAACATGCTGCACCTAATAACACAGCATCCAAAGCACCCATTACACATAGAAACACTAGCACTCATGTTTCACCAAATAAACCCTTAAGGCAATGCACATCTATTCCAAATGTTTTAGTTATAGGTGACTTTATAGTGAGACATACAGACGTCCCACTCACCAGGTTGGACAAGGAGAAGGTTATGTTCTACTGCCTGTCTGGTGTAAGGATTCGCCAGATGACACATGCACTCAAGTCTCGCAACGAAAAGTACTATTATGACTCTGTCATAGTTTATGTTGGTGTGAATGACTTGAGCTGTAGCTCCCTGGACTATATAAAGAGAGACATGATTGAGCTCTCTGAATATGTGTCCCAGGCAGTTATGTCCCTAGCTTTGAGCAGCATTTTACCCTTGCCTAAGATGATACTACAGTATAAACAAAAAATAATTGATTTCAATAATTGTCTTAGTTTCTGGTGTCATTCTAAGGGGATCCAGTTCCTGTTAGCCTGGAATGACATGGTGGGTGGACCATGCTGCTTTGCCAGAGATGGTCTTTACCTGGCACCTCTGGGCTTTCGGTTGCTGGCTAATGCACTTTCCTCCCTCATAATGCCCTTTTTAGAGAAGGTCACAACAGCAAAATTTCTGACATGAAAATATCAAACACAAAGAAATTAAGGGTCATGCTGCTAAATGCTAGGAGTATAAAATTAAGGGTCATACTGCTAAATGCTAGGAGTATAAAATTAAGGGTCATACTGCTAAACGCTAGGAGTATAAAATTAAGGGTCATACGGCTAAACTCTAGGAGTATAAATCAGAAACTGCACTCTCTGGTAGCACTCCTTTCCCTGGAAGATGTTAATGTCTGTGCATCACAAAAACCTGGCTCAAGGATGCAGAAAGTACCTCATCCCTGCAAGGCTACAATGCCTTCCCCACTTTCAAGCTGCAAATTAAAGGTGTATTAACCATTAAAGATAATTTCGCCTCTAGACTTGTTAAACAAGAAACCTCTGTGGAGCTACTCCAACTCCAAATTACCATGGGTAAGACCCCCTTCAGGTCATCATCAGTTACAGGTCATTTTCCATGAACCAAGATAACCACACAGTTTATTTAGACCTACTTGGGAAAATTAACATGCAACCTAACATCCTAATCATGGGTATCTTCAACTATTCTTCCATTAATTGGGAAACTTATATGAGCCCAAACTCACTTTGTTAACTTAAATGCCGTGGAACAAAGGGGCTCAAATATTCTAGACCTGGTCCTCACCATCATGAGTGACTGATATATCACCTTAGGTGTAGGGCCCACACTGGTAAAATCCGACCATAAATTAGTCATGTTTGAAGCATTAATAGCACCAGAACTCTGCAAAGATGATGTCAGGCTAAAACATTTCACCAAAGCTAACTATACCCTCCAAAGGGAAGGTATAATCGATTGCCAAGCTCCAGTTCATAGGTTCATATTTAGGCACTAGGCTATCGACCTAAGGGCCTAAGTAAGCCTAGCCAACAAGGTTCCCTGGCTTACCTCACCCAAGAAAGTTATTTGCCCCTGTTGAGCAGAGCCACAGAAGAGATCCTCTGGGTGTATTTTCTATTTCTCATCCACTCATCCAGATTTTTCTTGAAGAGTGCTAATGAGGAACTTTGCTTGACATAGATGGGTAGCTTGTTTCAGAGTATGGGAAGTCTTTGGGACAGGAATCTATCCCTCCAGCATGTCCTGCTTATTGTGGTGACAAGGTTTAGGTCCCTAGTATGTGTAGCTCAGAGAGATTGGGATTTCTTTAGGTGTAGCATGTCCAACAGCTCTGGGTTTGACATAGCTTTATATGTTAGGCAGAGATCACCTCGGAGTAGGCGATATGCTATGGAGTAAAGCTGGAGTTTTTTGAGATGGTCAGTGTAGGGCATCTGTTTGACGTCAGTAATTCTCTTTGTGAGGTACTTCTGTGGCCTATAGAGCTGCTGCAGATGTCTTGTGAGGTACATTCCAAAAGGGGTGTTGTACTCTATAATGGGTCTAATGACTGTCGAGTAGAGGGTAACAATGACCTCTTTTTTCCTGGATGACTTTTGTAATGAGGTGCGCCATGTAAAATGATTTCCTGACTACTTTAACAATGTGATTATCAAAGGAGAGACTACTGCCCACCTGTGTCCTAAGGTCTCATCACACATTCGGCATTAAGTAGACTGCGGCCTATGTGGTAGTTCATGGGTACAGAGTTTTTACCAAAGGGGATGACAATGCGCTTTTTAGCATTGAACTTGAGGCCATGGCTCTGACACCAGGCATCTGTCTCAGTGAGGCCCTTCTGTAGAATGTCCACATCATTTGGGGACTCGACTATGGCTCCTTGTTTGCAGTCATCTGCGAACTTAATTAGCCAAAGGCCTTCTGTGTTAGCCTGTACTTCAGAGAAGTAGATACCAAACAGGAGAGGTCCCAGGACTGAACCCTGTGGTACTCCACTTGTCACTGGTTTGAAGTCAGATTTGGAGTCTGCAACGTTTACAGTGTGGGTTCTGTCAGTGAGCCAGTTGACAACCCATCTTGTGATGTAGGGACTTATACCTAGTTTAGTGAGTTTAGCTGTAATCCCAGAATGGGGGATGATGTTGAAATTCTTGGCGAGGTCAAGATAGGCTGTGTAAACCACATTACCCTCGTCTGCGGCTTTGGTGACTGCCTCAAAGAAGCCAATCAGGTTCAGGAGGCATGATCTGCCTTTCACAAACCTGAACTGGGTGGGGTTCAGAGTTTGGAGGTTACCAGTGTCTTTGTTTATGAGTTACATGATGATACATTCCATGGCTTTACAGACCAGGCTCATCAGGCTAATAGTGCGATAGTTCCCCAGATCAGTGGTAGCTCCCTCTTTGTGGAGTGGGATAACTGTTGCTGTGTGCCATTCAGTGGACACAAAGCCTTACGTGAGGCTATGATTGAACATGGTGCTTAGGTGGGAAGCCAGTTCATTCTGAAGTTCGTGTAAAACGCAGCCTGGGATGTTGTCCGGTCCCAGGGATGCTGTGTTTTTGGCTTTAGACAGTGCTTCTTTTATCTGCATAGTTGTGATTACAGGGACTCTGCATTCTTCCTGTATAGATATGGGCCCTTTAGGGGGTGAAGGGGGGTAAAGTTAGCACTGAACCTATCTGCCAGGATGTTGGCAATATCATTTGGTTCTGTAATTTTCGTGCCTTTGTGCTGTAACTCAGAGTAGATCTGGGTGTTGCCATTGAGATTATTGACATAGCTATAGAATGCTTTGTGGTTGTCCCTAGAATCAGTGGCAATTTTGTTTTCATAGCTAGCTTTGGAGAATCTTATAAGGGATCTCAGCTTCTTACTGAGGCTGACCAGGGATCTCCTCCACTCATGGGATTTTACTCTCTTTTGCAGCAGTTGCTTCCTTCTGTTGTACAGTTTGTTTATGGGAGGGGGACCACCAGATTGTTTCCTTTTTTTGGAGGATAGCATCTTGGTTCTGCTTGGGATACCATGATCCATGCACTCGTGCTTATAGAGTGCATTTGTGTAGGATTTAGCAGTCATAACTGTATTGTCTATCTGCATGGGTGTCATGAAGTTCGCCACTTCTGTCTTAAGAAGCATGAAGTTGGCTTTGGAGACATTTGCATGACTTGGAAAAAATGTTTAAACTTTTTAAATCCCTACAAATGGATAACACCTTTCTTGAGAGATCATTAAAGCTTAACCATGTCCCTAAAGGCCTACGAGTGTTTAAACTTCCTATGGGCATCGAGGAAGGGACCCAAGCATATGGTGATTTAACGGCATTATTTGATAGAACAGGTATGGACCTTTTACACATTATTATTAGAAATAATGCCGCTAAACTGACCATATTAAAAGAACAAATTGCCACACTTAGCAGTAGTATTACAAATTACTTACTATTTGATTTCAACAAAGTACATTATAAAAAAAAAACAAAAATTCTGCATGATATGGATACATTTGTAAGAACTGGGCTGGAAACAAAACAAAAGAAACTTATGAGGGACAGTAATGATTACGCCAATAATTTGGTTTATGCACATTTTAAAGTGAATAAGAGGGGTAACTCTAGACAAAACAGTAGGAGGCAAGAGCCAAATATTGACAATTCTCACATGGCTACTAGCAGTCAACATAGAGAGAGAGCTATGGAGATGGGTAGTCATAATGAAAACAGTGAAGGTTTTTTAGACCAACAACCTCTGAGACCGTCAGACCAAATACGGGAGAGAAATCAAGCCCAACTACACCAAGGCAATTACGAGGGAAGGGAGAGAGGTCAGACTTTTTAACCTGACCGGAGGTGGCAACAGGGACAAAATTGGTTTCATTAACTGAATTGATGGACTGTAATAGAATATTATTGCATGAATATGTTATGTTAAATGACCAAACAAGGGATAATCGGGCTTTTGATGACATTAGTATTGCATTTAATGGGTATGTTTACGATGAGAATGAAGTGCTAAATGATGTATGTTTTAACAGTGAAGCTGACAATGAGAATCAGATTTTTGCTGATGATACTAGATTTTTAAATGCAAACAATAACAATGGACCCCAAAATTTAGGTTTAAACAGTGAATTCAATTGTAATTTAATTAGAGATGGAAGTTTTTGTTTATACAATTTTACTACACTACAATTGTCAGGTGACCATTGTGAACTTTTTAAAAAAGGTTTTTCGTTTGTGCCAAGTTTTAATTATGAGATTGGAAAGATTCTGATTAATTTGAAACTTTATTCCAGACAGTTAAATTTAAAAATATTTTTCTTCAACAATACTAGTCCATTATCCAACAAGAAGTTCCTATTTAAAATATTTAGTACCTTCATTCCCCCCAACAACCCTATGGTATGTGTTTTTGAACAATTATGTGAGTCTCAGTTACATAGATGTCTAAAAACAAAACAAGTTTTTAAAGACAATTTGACAGTAGCTGAAAGATTTTGTACAAAAGAATTAACATCTACCAACACATACCGGATTATGAAACCTGATAAAGGTGGGGGGGGGGGTAGTTATAATGACTAACACTGACTATTCTGTAAAAATGGGTGATATACTAAATGACAATACTACTTACATTAGGGTTTCAGAATTTGAGGTATACAGAGCCTACACAAAGGTAGATTGGCAACTTTATGATTTATTGATGGAGGAACTGATTGAGAAGATTGATTACGATTTCCTCATGGTTGAGGCACCTATCATTCCCTCCATCTTTAGGATCCCAAAAATCCACAAGAACATGAATGATCCACCTTTTCGCCCTATAGTTTCTGCAAAGGGCTAAAAGACAGAAGCGGTGGCATCATTTGTGGATTTTTATTGTAAACACACATTAAAACATTTACTCCATGTTGTATGGGATTCCTGGCACTGTCTGGATGTTATAAAAGATACTTTGGTAGATGATGAATATCTAATGGTAACTATAGACCTTATTAATTTATTTTCTATTATCCCACATCAGGAAGGTCTGAGTATGTTTGACAACTGTCTCATGAAGTATGGTGGGATGCACATGGTCAGACGCAAACTGATGGTGGAATTAATGGAAATAGTTTTATTAAACTATTTTATTATGTTTGAAGGGGAGTTTTTTAAACAGAGCACTGGAGTGGCTATGGGAGCTAGACGTGCTCCCATTTATGCTAACTTGGTATTGGCTGAATGGGAAACACAGTGTTCAAATCCCGGTATAAGTCCAACATTGCCCTATACTTGCATTTTTTGGATGACATTTTAATTTTTTGGAACTGGCCAATAGAAGAAGTTAAGAATTTTGTTGATTATATTGAATCAACAACCTCATTCCTGAAGTTTACTAGTAAAATTTACACAGATAGATGTGAATATTTGGACATCTTATTATACAAGGAAAATGGTACCTTGCAGTCCAATATTCACTGCAAAAAGACCTTTTCCAATTCTTTTTTACATTTTAATAGTTGCCATCCATATTTTCAAAAGAAAAACATTATGAAAGGGCAGATGTTAAGACTTTCGAGATTAATTAGTGATCACTATAAATTGATTGATATGTTTATTGAAAGAGGATACCCTCGTGATATTCTTTTAAAAATAAGCAAGGAAGTGGAGGGGAAAAGAAACACTGTGTTTAAACCCATTTTAAAGGGAGGTCACCCTACAGACAGTAAAGATGGTACCGATGACATTAAAACAGATAAAGCAAGGGCCATGATACTCCCCTACAATGACATGATGGGCAAAATTAAGGTTATTTTAAAACAGACTTGGCTTAGTATTTTTACAACTGAATTAAAAGGTATTATATGTAATGAACCTGATTTTATACACAGTAGGGGAAAGAACTTGAAGGAAATATTGGAAATGGATATGGACTTGACTACATACAAGAGATCTAGGATGAGTAAATGTGGCTTGTGTAGCATATGTAAATACATTAATGATGGACCTTAGGTTACGGTGCAAAACTCTGGAAGAACTATTAAATGTCCAGGTTATTGCAACTGCAACACTAAAATGGTCATATACATTGCTACCTGTCTAAGCTGCTCCACATTCTATGTGGGTAAAACCATTAGGAAGTTAAGGTCTAGGATACTTGAGCACGTCAGGGAGATAAGAGATAAAAAAACTGTTAATGCACTTTATTCACACAGTTTGAAATGTAGAGACTTTAAAACGTTTTTATTTTTTGTTATTGACCATGTCCTACACAATGACAAGGGAGGTGATGATAAGACCTTACTGGAAGTTAAAGAATGTTTGTGGCAGCTTAGATTGGATGCATCCAGGCCACCTGGTATAAATGAACACATTTCTATTTCCAGTATTTTAAAATACAAATCACATTGTATATGAACTTTTATTATGTAGGAATGTTTATACACTTTACATATTTTACATAAACATTGTAAAATGTGTATATTATATTATATATTTATATTTTACACATTATTTATTTATATATACAATTATATTTTATATTTTTATATACATACACATTTGGCACAGTAACATAATTGTATGAAGCATTTTTATGTCACAATGTATTTATATATTTTATAAACAACTTCAGATACAATCACTATATATATATATATATATATATATATATATATATATATATGTATGTATATATAAACAAACACAAGTATATATATATATATTTTTTACTCAATTGAATGTTTTATTGTGATTGACGTACTTAATTAAAGGGGGTGTGGTTTTAGATATATATAAAAATGGAGTGGATTGTGTTAATCAACTTACACTCTGATGATGCCCAACAATGTTAGTGGGTGAAAGCGCTAAGTGTTTTTATCTGCAAAATTCCTTGGTTCAAGAAAAGCATTTCTACAGTTGTGCTGGTCGGTTTGTTGGATTACTGGTTTATTCATGTGTGCATTCAAATTTTTGTTCATTTTGTCCTTGTACTGCGGTATCATTCTGGGCAATGGCAGGATGCTACTCAGGGATAGGGGTCATACCTGCCTGGGCTACAAGATCGGAGAGCTCTTCCATGTCTCTTTTCATGTATTTCAGGGAGGTCGGTCTCAGGTCATTCACACCAACATGGACAATGACAGAGTCATATTTGTACCTGCTGTGGAGTGACCTGAGTGCGTGGGTATGTGGTGGATCCTGGCACCCGACAGGCAGCTGACAGTGACCTTCTCCTTGTTTAGCCTGGTGAGTGGGACATCAGCATGCCCGACTATAGAGTCACCTATGACTAGTGTGTTGGGTACATTGTTTTGCCTTATGGGCTGTGGTTGAATGGCACACTGAGTCTGTAGGCTATGTGTCATTTGGGTTGCATTGGGGGGGGCGGAGGTTGCTTGCATTTTTGCTTTGGAGGTCTCTGTTGCTTGAGCAGATTATTACTGAGAGCCTCTGCAAATGTTTTTGTGTTTCTATGTGTGGATTTTGGTGGTGTAGGTTTAGTGGGACTATGTGATGAGTGTGGTGTGGTGGAAGTGTTTACCTTCTCCTCTTGACTGTCAAGTTTAGTCTTGGTTGGAGAGAGCTTTACCTCCAGTTTGGCTAGATAAGTGCATCTCTCACAGGTTGTAGTGTTGGGTGGTAGGAGGAAAAGTTTGTCTGTGTACATGGGCCAATTGCTACATTGCCCCAAGATGCCCAGATTCATCAGACAGGAGAGGACACTGGGAGGTGACCCTTGGACATACCTGAATAAAAAAACTATTTTCCTCTAGACAAGTGAGGAAAGTGAGTACAAGAGCTGTTTTTCTCTAAGCAAGTGAAGAAAGTAAGTACAAAAACTGTTTTCCTCTAGGTAATGAGGAAGGTTGAGTGCTGTAGTAATTAGTAGCTTATTTAGTGCTTACAACACGTTCTGAACAAGTGCAGAGCACGAATAAGCAAATTCAAGTGCTAAAACTAAGAATCTGTATCCGAACTAGACTAGTTACAGGAAAGAAACAATTGCAAATATGGGCTTTTAAATCAGAAAGTTGAGAGAGATGAAAAAATTGCCAAAACAGCCAATAACTACAATTTCTGGGCCAGAAACCACTCCTTATGTGGTAAGTAGGTTTCCTAATGCTTACCACTCCCACTGATAAGCTAGCAGGCTTCCCTCCAACACAGAAAGGCTTGGGGGGGCTCAGGAGCTTACAAACAGTCCTGCATACAGCAAATCTGTATCTGGACTAGACTAGTTACAGGAAGGGGGGGGGGGGGCAAGTTCAAATGCGGGCTTTTAAATCAGGAAGTTGAGAGAGAGAGATGGAAAAACTGCCCAAACGGCCAATAACTACAATTTCTGGGCCAGAAACCACTCTTTATGTGGTTGATAGGTTAC
Source organism: Protopterus annectens (assembly GCF_019279795.1). Taxonomy (NCBI): domain Eukaryota; kingdom Metazoa; phylum Chordata; order Ceratodontiformes; family Protopteridae; genus Protopterus; species Protopterus annectens. The sequence goes on from NC_056728.1 coordinate 123,453,074, forward strand.
CTAGTGCTTACCACTCCCACTGATAAGCTAGCAGGCTTCCCCCCAACACAGACAGGCTTGGGGAGGCTCAGAAGCTTACAGTCCTGGATATAGCAAATCTGTATCTTGACTGGACTAGTTGCAGGAAAGGCAGGAAACAAACGTAACTTTTTTTTGTTACAGTTAAGTAGAACACAGAGAGATCCTAGCAAAGTTTTTTTTTTTTGTAAAGGAAAGGGAGAGAGGTGAAGCAGAAGATAATTCAATGTTAGGAAACTAAGTGGGTTGGCCTTCTCAAATGTTCTCTGTGTATTAGGTAAAATGAGCTAATGACACTAGACTGGGAGAAGTGTCAAAGATCAAATTTACAGTAGGGGGAGCAACTGCAAAGCCACCAAGTATAACAGCAAGACACCAACAGGGAGAGAGGGTAGGGAACAATACTACAGCTACTAGCCTACACTCTTTTAGACAGTATACACTGATGCCCTGTAGAAACATCTACACAAATGTATAGACAAAGCCATGCCTGACAGGATTAATGCAAGATCCTCAAGTACAAACCATTCTGGTGGACATCTAGCATTAATAAATTATGCAATAAGCGAATGAAGCTGCTGTCTAAAAATACAAAAGTGAGATCCCAGAACTGGAAGAGCCCCCTCCTTGGCCTAAACAAGCAAATAAGACAACTTTTAAAATCCTCAAAGAGCAACTATTAGAAAAATTTAGCAACCATAGCCAAAGCTTTCTTCAGGTACATTCGCAACCTAAAAGATAGGACTCAGATGTGTGCTGAACTAATTGTGGATGGCATCACATACACTGACTCTGCAGAAACTGCAAACCTGCTAGCAGACAGGTTTGGCAAAAATTTCACCCCCCATCTCCCACCCAACCATGTCTTCATCATCTCCTCCTCCCTGCATCTCCAAAGAGCAAGTCATTAAGTACTTGGCTCCCTATTGGTCCTTTTTGATCAGTCAAAAAGTAGTTCCTTATACTATTCTGGCATGTCCAAAAGTCAGTTTTGGGTTTACTCTCCAGTCCAGCTGGTGAATCTGGGAATCTTGAGGCAATGTTACAACTGCCTTATGTACACAGACCACCCTCTCCTCCTCCTAACAAGCTCAAATATATGTGAGAGATGCAACTATATAGCCAAACTGGAGGCTGAGCTCTCTCAACCCAGTACTGGCGCAGTCAGTCAGGAGAAGGTAACCACACACACACACACCACAAATCCAGTCTCACGTAGACCTATCACAACAGCAGACCAAACACATAAACACACAAAAACATACTCGGAGGCTCTAAATAAAAATCTGCCCAAGCAGCAGAGACTTCCAAAGCAGACTTCCAAGCAACCGCTACCCCACAACAATACCCACGTATCACATATTTCACAAAGTCAGTGTGCCACACAGTCACAGCCCTTAAGGCTAAACAACACACCTAATACACTTGTAATAGGTGACTCTATTGTCAGACACACTGACGTCCCACTCACCAGGCTGAACAAGGAGAAGGTCACTGTAAGCTGCCTGTCGGGTGCCAGGATCCGCCACATAACACAAGCACTCAGGTCACTCCAAAGCAAGTACAAATATGACTCCATCATTGTCCATGCTGGTGTGAATGACCTGAGACGTACCTCCCTGGACTACATGAAAAGAGACATAGAGGAGCTCTCTGATCATGTAGCCCAGGCCGGTATGCCCTGACCTTAAGTAGCATCTTACCCTCACCAAGAATGATGCCACAGTATAAAGACAAAATGATCAATTTTAACAATTGGCTAAAGTATTGGTGTCATTCAAAGGGGATCCAGTGTCTGTCAGCCTGGGATGACATGCTCGACAAGCCACGTTGCTTCGCTAGGGACGGCTTGCACCTGTCACCCCTGGACTTTCGAATACTGGCTAAGGCTCTTGCCACCCCCATAGTGCCTTTTTTAGGCAAGGCTCAAAAGACAAACCCACCTCCATAGACAACACAAGGAAAAAGAAACTAAGGGTAATGCTGCTCAATGCCAGAAGTCTAAACTTTAAAATGCACGCACTCGAGGCTCTCCTCAGTATGGAGAATATCGATATCTGTGCAGTAACAGAAACCTGTTTCAAGGCTCTCGAGAGCACCCCAGCACTACAAGGTTATACCTCATACCATGCTTTTCGGCCCCAAAACTCGGACCGAACCACAAAAGGAGGGGGAGTGTCCATATTCATCAAAGGTACCCACACCTCCAGGTTAGTGGCACTGCACGAAGCATCGGAGACCATCCATGTGCAACTAACAGTGGGCAAAACTGTCTTTCAGTTTGTAGCCTGCTACAGACCACCCTCCCAAACTCAGGAAGCCCACTCAGCTTTCCTGAGAACACTGGAGAATATGAAGGTCTCTCCAAACACCATCATATTGGGTGACTTCAACTACCCAAACATAGACTGGGAGCACTACTCAAGCCCCAACACCCTCGCCCAACGGTTCCTAAAATTTACAAACTCAAATGCTATGGAACAACTGGTCACCACTCCCACAAGAGGGGAAAACATATTGGACCTGATCATCACCAACATGGGGACTCTATGTTCCATACCAGAGGTATACCCCTCATTGGTAAGATCTGACCATAAATTAATCTCACTGGACATCCATATCCCGTCCCCACCCCCAGCCAAGGAAACCACGGTGAAGAACTTCTCAAAAGCAAACTTCACACTTCTCAAAACTGAAGTGGAATCCTTCAAAGCCCCCAGGCCAGTGGGAAATATGGCCCAAACCGCGGAATCCTTTACAAATGCATTCTATGGACACCTACAGGAATGCATGGATCATGCTATCCCAAATAAAACCAAGACTCACTCCTCCAAAGGCAGGAGACCTGTCTGGTGGACCCCAGCCATAAATAAGCTATACAACAGAAGGAGGAAGCTACTATATGATAGAGCAAAATCCCAAAAAGGGAAGGCATCTCTGATTAGTACTAGCAAGAAACTACGATCCCTCATAAAATCATCTAAGGCCCGCTTCGAAAGAAAAATTGCACAAGACGCTAAAGATAATCACAAGGCCTTCTTTAGTTATGTCAGGAACCTGGGTGGCAACTCCCAGATATGCTCTGAGTTAGTGCAAAATGACAAAAAATACACTGAACCCACAGACATTGCCAACATCCTGGCAGACAGGTTCAGTGCAAACCCCCTTCCCCCAAAAGAGCAAATGTCTATCCCAACAGAGTGTAGCCTCCTTGACATCACAGATGCACAGGTGAGAGCTGCCCTCTCCAAAGCAAAAAACACAGCATCAATGGGACCGGACGGTGTCCCGGGCTGCATCTTACACGAGCTCCAAGAAGAACTGAACCCTCACATAAAGTCACTGTTCAGTCTCAGCCTTACTACAGGATATGTACCCAAGGAATGGCGTACAGCAACAGTGGTCCCACTCCACAAAGGTGGTGCCACAATGGACCCTGGAAACTATCGCCCTATAAGCCTGACTAGCCTGGTCTGCAAAGATATGGAGCGTATCATCATGAAACTCATAAACAAAGACATTGGGAACCCCCAAACACTGGATTCTACCCAATTCGGCTTTGTTAAGGGCAGATCTTGCCTCTTGAACCTGGTTGACTTCTTTGAAACAGTCACCAAGGCCATAAATGAAGGGAAGGTAGTCCACACAGCCTACATGGACCTCACAAAAGCCTTTGACACAATACCCCGCTCGGGCATTATAAATAAGCTCACCACTTAAATATCAACCCCTATGTCACAAGATGGGTTGCAAACTGGCTCAGGGATAGAACCCACATGGTCAGAATTGCAGGTGCCATGTCAGACTCTAAACCAGTTACAAGTGGCGTCCCACAAGGCTCAGTCCTGGGACCTCTCTTGTTCGGTATATATTTCTCTGAGGTACAGGCTAACATGGGAGGACTATGGCTGACCAAGTTCGCAGATGACTGCAAACTGGGTGCCATAATCGACTCACCGACTGACACAAGCATCCTCCAAAAGGGTCTCACAGAGACGGATAACTGGTGCCGGAGCCATGGCCTAAAGCTAAATGCCAAAAAGTGCATAGTCATCCCTTTTGGGAAAAATAAAGTGCCCAAAAATTACCACATAGGTGGTAATCCATTAAGTATGGAAGAAGTAATTAGGGATTTGGGGACCCAAGTAGATAGCAATCTCTCCTTTGACAATCACATTGCCAAAGTGGTTAGAAAGACCTTCTATATAGCCCACCTTATCATGAAAGGGTTCACATCTAGATCAAGATAGGTCATTGTGCCCCTCTACTCATCACTCATCAGGCCCATAATTGAATACAATGCCCCATTTTGGATGTACCTTACCCAACACCTGCAAAGAACCCAAAAGTACCTCACCAAGAGGATCAAGGGACTCAAACAGATGCCCTATGCAGTTAGGTTAAAGAAATTCCAGCTCTACTCAGTTGCTTACCGCCTACTCAGAGGCGATCTGTGCCTGACCTATAAAGCCATGGCCAAACCAGAATTAATGGACATGCTCCACCTCAGGAAATCCAAATCCCTTAGAGCCACATGCTCCTGGGACTTAAACCTCAGCACAGAAATAAATAGGACATGCTGGAGGGACAGATTCATATCCCAGAGGCTCCTCTCATTCCGGAACAAAATCCCAATCCATGTTAGGCAGAGCCCCTCAATGACCCTCTTCAAGAGAAATCTTGAAGAGTGGATGGGAGATCGTAGGTTTACCCCTGGGATCTCTTCTGTGTCCCTACTAGACAGAGGCACAGTAAACTAACCTTAAAAGGGCTATCTTCTGTGACCTATTATAAAGAGGCACAGTCAACTAATCGGGTGGCGAAAGCCAAATGCACTCTGGCTAGGCTTATAAATGCCCTAGGGCAGATAGCCTAGTATCAACCTATGAACCTATCAGTGCCCTCTTCAAGGCAAAGAATGGGAAGATGGCATTCTAGGCTGCATTCTTAATGTTCTAAAACAAGAGCTAGCTACTCCATTAAGCAGTCTATTCAGCCACAGCCTGAGTACTGGCCTTGTCCCCACTGAATGGAAAAGAGTGACTGTCATCCCCCTCCACAAGGGCGGCTTGGCAACACACCCAGGTAACTATAGACCCATAGATTTAACCAGCCTCATCCGTAAGGCAATGAAACAAATCACCACGGACCTCGTAAATAAGGATATAGGTGAACTTTAAACCTTGGATCCGCCTCAGTTCAGTTTTGTCGAGGGCAGGTCATGCCTTCTAAATATGGTGGCCTTCTTTGAGAATGTGACCAGAGCCATAGACAAGGGCAAAGCCATGCACACAGCTTATCTTGCCTTGGCAAAGGCCTTCAACACTATCCCAAATTCAGGCATCATTGACAAACTAACCCAGTTGAGTATCAACCCCTTATATTGTCAGGTGGGTTGCAGACTGGCTCACCGATCAACAACACTCAGTCAAAGTTGGAGACTTTATCTCTACCAGCAGACCTGTCACTAGTGGGGTCTTACAAGGGTCAATGCTGGGCCCCCTCTTGTTTGCCATATACTTCTTGGAAGTTCAGGCCAAAACAGAGGGGCTGTGGCTAACCAAGTTTGCGGATAACTGCAAATTAGGTGCTGTCATTGAATCCCCTAGCAATGTTAGCGTACTTTAAAAAGGGACTTACACAGACCAATGACTGGTGCCAAAGCCATGGTCTTAAACTAAGTGCTAAAAAATGCATCATCATTCTCTTTGGTAAAAACAATGCCCCTGCTGATTATAAAATAAACAATAATACCTTAAATACCAATTCAGTAGTGAGAGACCTGGTAACACAAGTTGACTGTGACCTCACCTTTGACCACCATGTGTCCACTGTGGTGAGGAAGACATCCTATGTCACTCACCAGGTTAGCAAAGGCATCACTACAAGAACAAAAGAGGTTATAACCCTCCCTGTACTTGTCCCTCATCAGCCCTATTATTGAATATAGTGCTCCCTTTGGTATGTACCGTATGAGACACCTGCAGCAACTTGAGAGACCTCAGAGGTTTCTAACTAAGAAAATTCAGGGTCTCCAGCACATGCCTTATACGGACAGAATGAAGTCATTGTCACTGTACTGAATAGCATACAGACTACTTAGAAGCGACTTATGTCTGGCTTACAGGGCTATATCTAACCTAAATCTAATGGAAATGCTGTATATCCATAAGTCAAGTGCAATTAGAGTCACCCGTTCCAGGGACCTCAGTCTAGCCTGTGACATAAACAGGACCTGCTGGAGAGACAGATGCATCTCGCAGAGACTACCACTCCTGTGGAATAGGCTTCCAATCCATATCAAGCAGAGCACCTCCTTGACCCTGTTTAAGTGTAATCTGGAAATTCTGGATGACTTGATGATTTCTGCCAGGGATTGCTCCTGCTCCTGCTTCTCTCCTGGACATGGTAGTCCTTGCTAGAAAAATCTTGGGCATAGACGATATCTCTCATCTTGTATTATATTGGGATTTAATGGCTAGGTGAATAGCCTAGTAACATCCTATGAAGCCATGAACCTATTGTACAGTTAATGTATAAGGCACTTATATTATAGTCCATCTGCTTGGCCACTGAAGATATTAGCCTGCAGCATCTTCTCATGCAAGGCATTTAGCATTCTACTTTCTGTACATCCATCATCATTTCCCTCCCACTCATCCTTTCTACATCTGTACCAGGCCCTCCTGGATGTTCATGTTGAGTTCTTCTTCTCCTCCACAACTTCCCTGGACAACAGTATGTTAGTCTCACACCTTTGGTGGCATGTGGGTCTCCCTATACAGTGTATAACTTTTCCTTTGGTGCCATGTAAGTCTCCCTATACAGTGTATAATTTTTCCTTTGGTGGCATGTGTCTTCCTATACAGGTTATAACTTTTCCTTTTGTGGCATGTGAGTCTCCCTATACAGTTTATAACTTTTCCTTTGGTGGCATGTGAGTCTCCTATACAGTTTATAACTTCTACTTTAGTGGCATATGAGTCTCCCTATACAGTTTATAACTTTTCCCTTGGTGGCATGTGGGTCTCCCTACACATCTTATAACTTTTCTTTTGGTGGCATGTGGGTCTCCCTATACAGTTTATAATTTTTCCTTTGGTGGCATGTGAGTCTCCCTATACAGATTATAATATTTCCTTTGGTGGCATGTGGGTCTCGCTGTACAGTTTATAACTTTTCCTTTGGTAGCATGTGGGTCTCCCTATACAGTATATAATTTTTCCTTTGGTGGCATGTGAGTCTCCCAATACAGGTTATAACTTTTCCTTTGGTGGCATGTGAATCTCCCTATACAGGTAATAACTTTTTCTTTGGTGGCATGTGAATCTCCCTATACAGTTAATAACTTTTCCTTTGGTGGCATGTGGGTCTCCCTATACAGTTTATAATTTTTCCTTTGGTGGCATGTGGGTCTCGCTGTACAGTTTATAACTTTTCCTTTGGTGGCATGTGGGTCTCCCTATACAGTTTGTAACTTTCCTTTGGTGGCATGTGAGTTTCTCTGTACAGTTTATAACTTTTCCTTTGGTGGTATGTGGGTCTCCCTATATAGTTTATAACTTTTCCTTTGGTGGCATGTGATTCTCCCTATACAGGTTATAACTTTTGCTTTGGTGGCATGTAGGTCTCCCTGTACAGTTTATAACTTTTCCTTTGGAGGCATGTGGGTCTCCCTGTACAGTTAATTACTTTTTCTTTGGTGGCATGTGAGTCTCCCTATACAGTTAATAACTTTTTCTTTGGTGGCATGTGAGTCTCCCTGTACAGTTAATTATTTTTCCTTTGGTGGCATGTGAGTCTCCCTGTACAGTTAATTATTTTTCCTTTGGTGGCATGTGAGTCTCCCTGTACAGTTAATTATTTTTCCTTTGGTGGCATGTGAGTCTCCCTGTACAGTTAATTATTTTTCCTTTGGTGGCATGTGAGTCTCCCTATACAGTTAATAACTTCTCCCGTGGATAACCTATGATCATGTTCATCTTTTTACCAATTAGTTTAGCTTTAGGATGCAGACTTTCCCATGGACCTACTTTTGTTAATTTGTCCCTGCTTTTCTCCCTTTCTGACCTACATACAGAATATTTCAGTTTCCTTTAGTTTTATTCCACCATGTCTTTTGTACTCATCTTTCTGCCTCATAAATGTTACTGAAATAGACAATTTGTCTTCAACCATCTGCTTATTAACAATTGTGCTGGCGAGGAACTAAATCCCTGTAGTGGATGATTCATGTATTCTAAAACTGAGGGATGACAATTATTGTAGTTACTGCTACACCTCTTTCTTATGAGATTTTTCACTATTTGGAGTGATTTCTCCACTTGTTCATTAGAGTGCAGATAGTGTGTACTGAACACTATATATTTGAGTTTATATTCATGCACAAATCTTCCAAACTTTGGACTTTTGTATGTTGTGGACTATTAACAGACATGACAAATCAGGTATCCCTCCCTCGAAAATGTACATTTAATGCAGTTATCACATTTGCAGCTGTGTTTCCCAGTTAGATCACCTCAGGGTACTTGGAATACTAGTCAACATATATGAAACACATAACTAGCTAACTTGAAACTTATCTGTGCCACTCAACTATATGATCTTCCTCGACCTTGATATTTTCACATTTCGTCTTTTAAAATGTTGTTCAGGATTCTTCTGCACTGCCTGTTCTATTGGACCTAGATTCCTGACTGATATATCATATCATATCATATCATATCATATTGTATCATATTGTATCATATCATATCATATCATATAGGTTCATAGGTTCTAAGTAAGTACTAAGGTAGCTGCCCTTGAATGCCATTTTAAGTCTAGCCAATTTCACTTTTGCTCTTTGAATTAACCCATCCCATATGGTGTTTTGGCCGAAGTCATCCTGTGGTCAATAATTATATGTTATCTCTGTTAAGAATAGCTGGGATAATCCCACAGATAATTTGATGCACGGGATAAAGCATTCAGAACTACCTCTGGCAATTAGTCGTACAGGAAGCAGTCCTGGGGTACATTTACTATTACTCATCCATAGATCCAAGTTGCACTTGAATATGAACAGGAATGAGCTTTGTTTAATGGGGATGGGAATTCTATTCCACAGCAGTAGTGGCCTCTTCGAGATATATCTGCCCCTCCAAACCTTTCTGTCTATATTGCAGAAGATGTTTAGATACCTGGACTAAATATTTATGATGCACTTGCTTATGTGCAGTATGTCTCTCAGTATTGGGTCAGAAGATGCTTTGTATGCCAGACACAGGTCACCTGTTAGTAATCCTTAGAATACCGGGTATAATGACAAGGCTTTGAGTCAGTCCACTTAGGACATATTGTTTAGGCTTTGTATCCTTTAAGTAAGGTATCTCTGAGGACATTCCAGTTGTTTCGCATGGCTGGACAGATACATACTGGGGGGGCATTATACTCAATGATGGGGTCTAATGATGGCTTAGTAAAGGGGGAGAATGACATCTCTAGATCTAGGCATAATCCATTTGTTTAAAAGCTGTACAGTAGAAGGACTTTCTTATAACCGTGGACACATGTTGATCAAAAGTTATATCACAGTCCACATAAGTTTCCAAATCCTGAACAAGTGTGTTAACTCTTAGGAGCGTATTGTCATTGTAGTAGTTCGGTGTGGTAGATGAATTCCCAAAGGATACAATAATGCATTTTTTGGCATTTAGTTGCAGTACATGATTCTTATCTCTTACACTTTCTTTGCAGTTTACTATTCCTAGATGTGATTCATGTACTATCTGAATCTTTATCTTCTTAGTTAATTATTGCCAGTTTTGTACATTAAGCCCTGGAAACAACTTATTTTTCCATGAAAGAATAATAAGGCAGATATTTAAAGCCAGCCATTCAACCTGCCAATATGGCTTCTTTGCTTAACTGTGTGTCTAAGTCATTGTAAGCATGTCTGCTGAATTAGATTACTTTTCCTTTTATCGTTGGTAGTTCTGGAATTAAGCAGACAATCTCTACTTTCTCCTCACAACTCTTATGCTTCTCTGGTAAATATTCTTTACTTAGCATATTGTCTACTATGTTTAGTTACTTGTTTGTTCAGTATTTTATTTTCTGATCCTGTTTTTGAAGATTAAGTAATATCCTCTGCCATCTCAACAGAGCTCCATGAGGAGGCTTCATGTTCATACTTAATAAGAATTTCTTGTCTTTTTCCATCCAAACTTCTTTGCCATCACATATTACATAGAAGTTCTCATATCGTTGGACTTTTGATGTGAGCCTATTGATTTTGTCTATCTGTAAATGCTGTTGAGTAGTAGACCACTGACCTGCTCTCTTGTACCAACTTGCCGCACATCTAGCTTATTCACATCAAATTGAGCATTTCAGTAGTCTTTCTTGTTCATAGAGCCATTCCCATATTCGCTTTTCTACAGGCATAGTTAATTGAGGCAAATTTAGTGCAAACTTTGTAAGATACTGCACCATTCTTAGAAACCTCTGTAATACCTTCTTGTCTTCTAACACTGGAATCTGCACAATATTTGTTTGCCTTATCAGATTTGATTTTAGCATATACTGTATGAATATCTTGATAAGTCACTCCTCTGTCACTCATATTTTAAAGTCGTTCTTACTTACTTTCAAATAATGTTATCTTAATGTATTCAGCAGCTGTATCAGTCTCTTCTCAAGTTTGTTTCCTCTGACCTCAGAGCAATTGATCATAGGTCATGTTTGCAATACCTTCTAAGCCTCTAATTACCTGTGCAACAACTAATATGAACTCCTTCAGTGCTGAAGAAATACCAAACAGAAGGCTACAGAATCTGTGTCTTCCTAATAGTATGTTAAATGCACATAATTTCAAGCTTTCTTTTTCTAGTTTTATCTGTGAGAATCCTCATTTGTATCTAACTTTATGCATTGTAGACACCACTTCATGTATAAGCAATGGACACTATTCAGACTGTCTGCCTTAATACGCATAATAATCTTAGTTTGCCTTGCAACAATAAATATGGTGTTCATGGGATCATAGTTTCATAATTGTTTACTAGGATAATGTCCATGAGAACCTTTTTAAGCCTAGCCATGCATTCCTAATCTGTGACAAGTTCTGTTACCCTCGAGAAGTGCGACCAGGAGCTTGGGAGATGAAACATTTACAAGCAGAGGCCTGGGAGATGAACCATTTACAGGCTGTCTGTGTCCATTAGAGACAAAGGTGCCAAATCAGGGATGAATTTCCTTTTCTTCATCCATTAAGTTGCACTTGAATTGGGTTAGGAAAGATCTCTTCTTCACATGAATGGGGAGCCTGTTCCAGAGATGGTGTAGTCTGTGGGCTGCATACCTATCTCTCCAGTAGGTCCTATTTATATCATAGACAAGGTTTAAGTCTTTAGAATGGATAATTCTGGTGCTATTACCTTTGTGGATATGCTGGAGGTTCATCAGAGTGAGGTCTGACAATGCCTTGATAACAACCAAACCAGTAATGAATGTCAAGCACAGACACTTACTGCCAAACCAGAAGCTGTCAGAAATCAATGCACTCTGCTCCTTCTGTCACTGGGAGCAAAATATCAGCACAAATTCCAAGCTGGCACTTATGAAACAGTTATTAGGCTTTCTGGTGATCAACAGTCTCCAGGAAATAATGTTCCTATGATTCTCTCAGCAGGAGCAAAACAGAAGCAGTAATCCCAAGATGAGTACTGAGAGGCAGAATGTGGGCTGTCCAATAAAAGGTGGCTTTGGGGTAGATGGTGGTCTTGGGTTAGATATTGCAGATTTTAAAGATAAGATGGAAATTGGGTTAATATCCTAAGAGCTGCAGTCTTCACTAAGCAGTTAGATATGGAAGGTGATAACTTAAGCTTTAGCTATCTAAGTGGAGAGACACTAATTTTAAAAGAGCAAGATAGATTGAAGGGGATAGGCACTTTGTATTCTGGTTCTGTGGAAAACAGTGGGATGGCCAATAAATTTAAATAGTTGAAGGGAATTGATTTCACAAATTGATAGTTTTATGCTTACTCACAAAAGCCAATGAAGGGAGAGCGCGAAGGAGATATGTGGTCAAATTAACATAAGGGGCAGGCAACTACAAAAAACAGTTGAGTTTAAAAACACAACAACATCACCAGGGTGGGAAACTTAATTTCTGTGTGACTCACTATAGACACAGCTGTGATACCTTTCCTAGTTTAAATATAGAATTAAAAGCAGAACACAACTACAATACAGTGTAAAGAAGACAAATCACAATATACAAAATGAAGACAATAAAGTCGTAAGTAATACGTGTTCATTCAGTCTTTTAGCTATAACAACAAAACATTTCCTCCTGTTCCTGTACAATTCTACTACTGAGAGCTGTTAACACTTTGCTCTGAGTATGTATCACTGGCATATTATAGGATCATAGGAAGTTACTAGGCTACCAGCCCTGGGGCCTTTACAAGCCGAGCCAAGCTTTATGCTCATGTTCCCAAAGTCACACCTGTTGCCCCTCTCCAGCAGGGACTCAGGTAGGATCCCAAAGGTAAATTTTTTGATTCTCATCCAGTCATCCAGGTTACGCTTAAAAAGGGACAATGAAGTAGTCTGACTTGTAGAGGGGGTTTGTTCCACAGATGGGGAGAGTTCTGGGACACAAATCTGTCCCTCCAAGCAGGTATTATTGATGTCACAGGCCAGGTTGAGGTCCATGCTGCGAGTTACGCATGTGATGTTTGATTAGCAGATATGCAGCATTTTTGTAAGGCGGGGTCAGCAATAGCCTTGTATGCCAGACAGAGGTCACCTCTGAAGAGTCTGTTAGAGACTGAATTGAGTGACAGGGACTTTAGCCTATCCGTATAGGATAGATATCTGAGACCTTGGATTCTCCTAGTCAGACACTTCTGTGGTTTCTCCAACTGCTGCATGTGCTTAGTGAGGAGCATATCGAAAGAGGTGTTATACTCAATTATTGGTCTGACAAAGGAGGAGCACAGGGAGGATATGACTTCTTTTTTTCTGGATGTAATGCCTTTACTGATGAGGTGGGCCATATAAAATGCATTTTGCACTACAGAGGCTACATGATGGTCAAATGTTAAATTGCTATCAACTTGGGTGCCCAGATCCCTCACGACTGATTGTGTGCTGAGGGTGTTGCTGTTGATGTGGTAATTTACAGGGACATCATTCTCGCTGAAGGGGATAATGATGCACTTTTTGGCATTTAGTTTGAGGTCATAATTTTGGCACCAATCATTTATTAGGGTGAGACCCTCTTGGAGAATGTCCACATCATTTGTAGAATTAATGACAGCCCTTAGTTTGCAGTCATCTGCAAACTTGGTTGCTACAAGCCTTTGGTATTGGCCTGTACATCGGAGAAGTAGATTCCAAACAGCAGGGGACCCCAAGACCAATCACTGCAGTGCACCACTAGTTAAGGTTCTACAACTTGAATTTGATTCCCCTAATTTGACTATGTGTATTCTGTTGGTGAAACAGCTGGCCACCCATCTAATGACATATGGGTTAATGCCTAGCTGAGTGAGTTTGCCTGTGATGCCTGAGTGGGGGATGGTGTTGAAGGCCTTGGCCATGTCAAGGTAGGCAGTATGCACCTTTTTTCCCTCTTCCAGGGCCTTGGTGACTGTCTTGAAGAAGTCAACCAAGTTTAATAAGCATGGTCTCCCCTTGATGAACCCAAACTGAGTAGGATCAAGTGCTTGGAGAGTGCCAATGTCCTTGTTTATGAGGTGCTTGATAATGCATCCCATGGCCTTACAGATCAGGCTAGTTAGGTTAATAGGTATATAATTACCTGGGGTGGTGAATGTACCACCTTTATGCAACGGGATGACAGTGGCTGTCCTCCACTCGACTGGGACAAATCCGGTGCTCAAACTGTGATTGACTAGGGTACCCAGTGGTGGTGCAAGTTCCTGCTTGAGCACATGTAGAATGCAGCCCCCAGTTCAATAATGCTGAAATTCTTATCTCAAAACCACAAATTAACAAAAACAAAAATGTAAACATTGTCTGTGTCTACATTCCCCCAGGGAGGAGCACAGAAACCTTAGAAGACTTCTTATATTGGTTATCCAATAACTACCCCCAAGAAACAATTGTTCTTGGGGATTTCAACATTGACTGGAACACTTGCTCTTGTGAAACCCCCACAACCTACATAAACCTCTATGGATTTACTCAAATCATAACCTCCCCCACCAGGACAGGAAAACCCAATAACAAGGAAAGTACCCAAGACTGGATACTCATCAATACCCATCTTCAATCTTATAAATCAAGTACTTTGCCTGATGACCTAAGTGACCACTGCCTCACCTATTTAATCAAGCTCAAAGTAGACTGTTCCTACCAACCCACCTATAGAACATTAAGAACCAACAAGAATTTTATTCTCACCAAGTTTCAAAATTAACTTAAGGCATGCAACTGGTCAGTACTAAAAAGTCTCCCCCTAGATGAAGCAGTAGCATACTTTAACACCAAATTCCTTGCTATTCTTAACTCCCATGCTCCCAGCCTCTCTATTAGAACCAAAGTTAATATTGCACCATAGCATTCTAAAGATACCAAAACCAGAATTTCACTCAGAAACAAAGCATGGGCCACCTACCAAAAAACAAAAGCCCCACTTGATCAACTAAGATTCAGACAGCTAAGGAATGACACCAAAAAATTCACAACCTTAGACAAAAAGAACCTCTACTACCTTCTTCTTCTTCTATCAGCTTTTCCAAGTTAGTGCTCGCCACAGTAGATCATCTGTCCACTCATGATTGGCAGTGGAGTTTTACGGTGTCGAGTTTCCAGCCCAGTGTCCAACCTTCCACAGAAGGCACACACACACAGTCACGCCTAGGGGCAATTTAGAGTGTCCAATCCACCTACAGCATGTCTTTGGGTTGTGGGAGGAAACTGGAGTACCCAGAGGAAACCCATGCAACTACAGGGAGGACATGCAGACTCCGCACAGAAGGCACCCCGGCCGAGGATCGAACCGGACAACCTCTTGCTGTGAGGTGGCAACGCTAACCGCTGCACCACCGTGGCCGCCCTACCACTGTGGCCACCCTACTACTGTGGCAGAACCACTACTACCATCTACTGCAAAAACACCAAAACAAACCTCAAAAGTTCTGGGCAGAAATAAACAAACTACTCCACCCAGGCCAAACCGCCACTCCACCCCGCTCAGCTTCCCAACAAAAATCCCCAGTAGACATTGCTAATAATGTCAACAGCTTCTTCACAGAAACTATCCAGTCTCTAGCCAGCCAACTCTCTTCCAATGGCTCTAATTCTAATGTAGCCACACCCAGTACCCAAACATAATTTACCTTCTAACCTGTTCCTACTCAACTTATTCATGCCCTACTTAAGAAACTAAGACCCACGGCCCTGGCTGCCGACTTCCTCCCAGCAGACTATCTGCAAAAGGCTGCTGACACCATAGCATACCCCATCTCAATCTTGATCAACAGAGCTCTGTCTGAAGCTACTGTACCCACTATATGGAAAATCTCCCAAGTCATACCTCTCCATAAAGGAGGCAGTTCCACTCAACTGTTAAACTTTAGACCCATAGCTATTCTGTCACCTCTAGCTAAAATTATGTAGACGTGTGTACACATACAGCTCATGCACTACCTCACACAGAACAAGCTGTTGTTCAACTTTCAGCATGGCTTTAAGCTACACCACAGTTATACTTCTGCCTTCCTGTCTTTCTTTAACATCATTAACCACAACCGCAATAATAACAAACTATCCTCAGCACTCTTTCTAGATCTATCCAAGATGTTTGACATGGTTGACCACAAAATGCTTATAAATACCTTGAAGGCCTTCTCCTTAAAAAAACATGCACTCCAGTGGTTTCAGTCCTACCTGCAGGGCAGGCAACAGGCAGTCCTATGGCAGGACAAGCTATCATATTGCCTACCCATCACATTAGGAGTCCCCCAGGGCTCAATACTAGGACTCCTTCTTTTCTCCATCTTTATCAACGACCTTCATTCAGTCATCCCGGATGCTACCTGCATTCAATATGTAGATGACTCCACCTTGATTTGTTCTGACACCTCACCAGCTACTTTATTCACATTAACCCAAAATACCTTCAATACAGTGGAAAAATGGCTCTCCAATCAACATCTAATCCTAAACCCCAACAAAACTAAGTTGCTCCTCTTCTCCCCCACATGCAGGACCCCCCTGCCATCCTTCAACATAACCGCTAACAATGGCAATATCATCTCCCCAGAAGCCCAAACTAAACTACTGGGTGTCATAGTTGATAAGAACCTGAAGTTTGGTGCGCATATCAATCAAACTATCAAAACCATTAATAAAAAACTTGGCTCTCTTTATAGAATCAAACCTTTCCTTACCCCACTTGCTAGAACTGCAATTGCCCATTCCCATCTGCTACCAACTCTTCTCGATGCCTTACCTCTATTCTCCAACTTAAACAAAACAGATCTTAATAAACTATCATCCTGCTATAACCACATTGCCAGATTTGCTATTGGCACAGCCTACCGGACACACCACTGTCACAACCTGAATCACCTAGGATGGCTTGAACTGCCAAGCCTACTGCAGTTCAACCAGCTAATAGTGGCACATAAAGTCCTTTACCAACCAGAAAATACACCTGCACTAAAAAAATATTATCAGCCCCTACACCAGCACCCGGCCACTGCGATCATCCACTAGACTCCTAGTTCAAATATACAAATCCAACTACTCAGCTGGGGACTCTCTGTTTGTCAACTCTGTTGGAAAAACATGGAACAGACTTCCAGCTGACTTGACCCTAGAACCCTCACTAACTCAATTCAAAAACAAACTCAAGAATTATGTCAAAACTCATGTCCTTGCACTAACCCCAACTAGTGACCTCTCTATTTCTTAGGTGCCTTACCTTCAACTACTTCTAACTTTTTTCTACCACTCCATTTCAGGAAGGGTCAGTTGTATAACTGCTGCTCAATGTGTCTTAAACCTGAATGTAATGTTATGTATATATAACTTTGAAA
Source organism: Protopterus annectens (assembly GCF_019279795.1). Classification (NCBI taxonomy): domain Eukaryota; kingdom Metazoa; phylum Chordata; order Ceratodontiformes; family Protopteridae; genus Protopterus; species Protopterus annectens. Next base: position 123,470,155 of record NC_056728.1, read on the forward strand.
ATAATGTTATGTTTTGTAAAGTGTTTTATGATACGTTAGTACTATATGTGCTAAATGCTGGTATTGCTTATGACTATAATTTGCTTGAAACTAGCATTTACTAAATTTTCAGTGTGTATTATTATCTTGGAGCTTTTCTCCCTGGGCCTCCGCTGAAAATGGACACATATCCAGTCGGACTATCCCGGTCAACAAATGTAAAATAAATAAATAATAAATGAATGTTGTCATGTCCCATGGAAGCTGTATTTTTTGCTTTAGAGATGGTGTTTAAGACCTGCTTACTGGAGATAAGGGGTCGGGGATAGGTGTTGGGGATGTTCTGATTAACTATCGGGGGGACCAATGGATGAAGTTTTTGCTGAACCTATCTGCCAGCATGTTGGCTATGTTGATAGTGTTAGTATGTGTGGTGCCATTGACCACTAGTTCTGTACAGATCTGGGTCTTACCTTTGAGGTTATGGATGTAGCTAAAGATTTATCCATATATGATAGGTTCATAGGTTCATTGGTGTATTAATAGGCTAGGGCCTTTATAAGCCTAGCCAGGCACCCCAATTGTATGCTGCAAGTATATGTGTCTTAGAGGCTATTTTAAGGTGTGTATGTAAACTAGAGCAAGATTTACAGGCTGCCTCTGTCCATTAGATCCATAAGTGCTAGATCCAGGGTGTTATTACTCATTATTTTGAAAAATGTCTTAACCTGTAAATAAATCAACGTGGCAATGAAGGATGCCGATGCTATGAGTCTGTGCAGTATTCAGGATGTTTCACAGTAACCTGTGAATATTCCTGAATATGTACTGGAATGCATTATCCCTTTGCCTACACTGTGCAAATTCATTTCACTCCTAGCTTCTGTCAAGAAAGAAAAACATCCCATAATGTTTGGGGAATTTACTTTTGCAAGAGCTACAATTTGAAACTTCTTCATCTGATGTTGTAAATCTTTATTCATTTCTTACTGATAGGACTTCAGGTCCATCCTCTTTACCAACACGGCCGTTTGCAAGCTCATGCCAGCCAAAAACTCTCAGCTAAGACCTACCCATAATGCCCCTCTCATAGTTACTCCAGATCTCATTTGCCACGTCGTTCCTCATCAGACGTGCCTAGCCATCTCTCTCATAGCTAAGTGGAATTTTGTGATTTTTGGTGTAGTTTCTCTTCAAACTTTCTTGTTTTTAGTCAGTTTAGCCTTTTCTCATTATCACCTATAACCTACTTCTATTTCCTACCCTTTACCTTTGGTAATTAAATGTCTACCATCATTGGTGCTGTCCCTCTCTCCTTCTTTACCACTTGTCATATTTTTTAAATACCATCATTGGTATTCTCTCCCTTTTTCTTTTGTTCTTTGTTATTTCCTTTAGGATACCCCTTTGTTGCCTGTACTATGTCAGACAAAGTGAAATTGGTGTTTAAACAGTGTGACAAGTGTGGGAGTAAGATGCCCAACTCGGATGACCATACTCGGTGCATTTACTGTTTGGGTGTAGACCGTATTAAAGCTGATTGTGACATCTGTGCTACTTTTAGCAATTGCACACTAGCAGAGCGTAAAAATAAGCTTATTTTGAAAGGTTTAATTAAAACGCCTTTTTTGGAGGCTGTATCTGGGTTGGAGGTCTCACTGCCTCCAAAGACCAAAAACACAAGGAAAAATGGAGTCACTCGCTTCCTACATCTCCATCAGTTACAGAACCGAGTCTGCGCCATGCTTCTCCGGCACCTCAGCACAGGCCTCTTCAGCACCAGGCCCTGTGTCTTCTCCCTTGGTGCCATCTATGATGTTGACTCCTATTTTGGTTCCAGCCTTGGCACCACCAACTTCGATGCCGTCCTTGGTTCTGACATTGGCTTCCACAACTATACCTGCTTCGGCAGCATCCCCAGACATGGTGCCGATAGCTTCTTCAGTTCCACAAATTATGACCTCAGCTCCTAAAGTCAAATATCTCTCTAGAACCAGATACTCTCCAATGTACGACCTTTTTTGGGGGCAACGGTTTAGCCTCTTTCTCAAAAGACTGGATTCTCCTTCTGCAGTCTCCTTTAGATCCACCAGGAGCCTTTCTGAACTAGACGTAGTGTGGGTTGTGGACCAGCTTCTGGCAGCTAGGAGATTGCCCACTCCAGTTAGACCTTCCATCCCCCTTGGCTCGGAATCCGTCACAGCATATTCTCCTATTTATCCTCCTCCAGCCTCTACCCAGGCCCCGGAGATCGCGGTACTGATGTCCACTCTGGTGCATACTGTCTCGGCCCTGACTATAGAGTTTCCCCTGTCAGCACCAACCACCCTTGCTGCTTTGGCTCCGTTGGAGCTGGTGCTGTTTCAGAGCAATGTTTGGACTGTTGGCACCTTGGTACCTAGACTGGTGCCTATTTTTTCACTGGTGCCACCTGTGTCCACAGTTCTGATGGCTTCCAGTCCTCTCAGAGCCCCTCACCTGGAGGTAGGCTCCTCAGGGTGGGGTGTGACCCTGGTTCTGAGGTTGCCCTTCTCGGTTCCGGGATCCCATCCCTCCTCGGGTGGGTCGGCTTTCCAGGTGATGGAGAGGGTTCTTGCCTCCGCAGGCTCACAGTCAGCATGCAGCTGTCCCATCCCCCTACTTTGATACTTTGATATCCCAGGCACGGGAGCTGCAAGACCTCCCTTTGAAGGGAACCCTTTCTCCGGAGTCTTCCTCAGAAGATCCGACTGGGGAGCCAACCCAGAAGAAATGGTGCAAGAGGAAGCACCTTGATTCCCCTGAGGAATCTATCATTGAAGACACTGACTGTGATGATGGAGAAGGGTCCCTGTGGTCTCCCCCAGATGACATTTCATTCGGGGACATTCTCAAAATCCTCAAGCAGTGGGGAGATTGGAAGTTCTCTAACCCTGCTTCTGAGGAATTGGTGCTCTTGCAGGCCTTCCATGGCTGACCATCTACTTCCTGGGTGATCCCACCTGCAGATGAGCTGGTTAAGTTGATCATGCAGCTTGCCTGGAAGGCCTGGACAACATAGAACCTGCCCCCATTGCCCGGACAAAATTCTATCCACCCGTGAAGACCAGCCTCACTGGTCCAAGCAGCTGACAGTTGACTCCATGGTCATGGCGGCGGCCACCAAGGGAACTGGCAGAAGATAGTTCCACTGTCCATCCTCCAAACAGGGAGACTTGGGCCATGGACAGATTAGGGAAGCGGACCTATGCTTCAGTGACCTTTGCCATTCGGTCGCTGAACTATCTGGCACACTTCACTCACCTCCAAAGAGACCTAATCTCTGAAATGTCTTCCTCTTTGGCGAGGGTACTGCCTGATGAGGTGCGTGACACTGTCGCCTCGCAGCTAGCTACCCTTGAATCTATCTCGAACTCCTTGATGCATTTGATATCTCATACCACAGAGGGGGCAGCTCGAGCTGCCGTATCAGGCATTGTCATGAGATGTAATGCTTGGATGCGGTTGTGTGATTTTGCAGACCCCTTTAAATTTTCCTTCGTCAATGTGCCTGTCGACAAATCTGCACTTTTTGGTCCCAAAGTATGAGACACACTAGCACGAACTGAGAAAGATGGAAAGACCTTGTCTGCTGTGGGCATATGCCCCCCCCCCCAGAGGTCCTACTCCAGGAACCAGAAGGGAGGAAAAATGTGGTTCAGAAAATCCCAAGGATATTTTTGTGACACTTGTGGTGAGCAATCCCCCCGGGGCAGAGGGGGAAACTCATCTGGAAGACACCTCTTTTGGGGTAGAGGGGGTTTGCATAACCAGGGCACTAGAGATTCCATCTCTGGCTGACCCTACCAGCACTCCTGAGCAGCGGCCAGATTGCTTTCCTGTGGAAGCAGTCGGGGGTCGTTTTTCTCTGCACCTACCAGCCTAGCAACTTATTACTACCGATGTTTGGGTGCAGAGAATAATATCCAGAGGCTACCAGATACCATTCAATTTAACTCCCAGACCCATCAAATGACTCCTCAATGTGCCACCCGACCAGAGGGAATTAGCAGCCTTAGAAATAGAAAAGCTGCTAAGAAAGAGTCATCCAACCAGTCCCACCAGACCAGAGAGGATCCGGGTTTTACTCGAGTTTCTTTTTAGTGCCAAAAAAGACAGGGGAATGGAGATCAATCCTGGATCTCAGCCTATCAAACCTCAAAAATTCCGGATAGTCACAGTACAGTCCATTCTCCCTTTCCTAGGGAGGGACAACTGGATGTGCTCTATTGACCTCCAGGATGCATATTACCACATAAAGATGAATCACTGCTTCTGGCTGAGAGCCAGTCACTACCAGTTCAGGGCACTGCCATTCGGTCACTCAACAGCCCCCCCCGAGTGTTCACCAAATGTATGGCAGTTGTAGTAGCTCATCTTCGACTACAAGGATTCCAGTTGTTTCCGTATCTAGACGATTGGCTCCTTACCGCCCCGACCAAGAATTTTCTAATCTGCAGCCTATCTTACACTCAAGGCCTTGCTCTCCACCTGGGGATTAGAGTTAACAAGGACAAATCTCAAATGTCCCCAACAAAAACACTGGAATTCATTGGAGCTTTCTTCGACACAAAATCCTGTCAAGCTTCCCTCCCTCCTCACAGGCTTTCAAAAATAAGACACCAAATCCAAGCCCTCTTTCCACAGACTTATGTACCAGCACGCCTTGTACTGCAACTCTTAGGCTCCATGGCGGCTGCCATTACTCTAGTACCACTGGCGAGGTTGCACATGAGAATACTACAGTAGCTCCTTTCTGCACAATGGTCGATCTTAACTCACCCACTCAACCATATGATACATCTTACAAACCTTTGCAAGAAAGAAATGCTATAGTGGATGAAGTCACAATGGAATCTTTGGTGTCAACCTTTCTGTCTCCCCAGCCCATGGCCATGGTGACCATGGACACTTCCCTGTAAGGGGGGGGGGGGGCATTTCCAGGGAAGGACAGTCCAAAGCACCTGGTCCCCCGTGGAGGCCAATTTGCACATAAATATCCTGGAACTGAGAGCAGTTCTCTTAGTGTTGCAAGCATTCCATACATCCCTACCTTCTGGGACTATTGCAGTTCAGTCGGACAACATGTCAGTCATCTGGTATATCAACAAGCAAGGTGGAACCAGGTCTTATCCCCTGTGTTGGGAAGCCATGAGGGTTTGGCACTGGGTGATAACTTCCAACCACTTTTTTATAGTAACGCACATTCCCGGGAGGTCCAACCTTATTGTGGACAGTCTGAGCAGGAACATCCTGATGCCTCACGAGTGGCCCCTCAATCCTGTAATAGCGGATCGGATTTTCTGCCGCTGGGGCAAGCCTTGCTGCTATCTGTTTGATTCCCCCCTAAACAACAAATGCAGAAGCTACTTTGCCTTGATCTCCCCTCATGGGGAACCCCCGAGGGACCCTCTAATGCATGATTGATCCCCGGGTCTACTGTATGCCTGTCCTCCATTTCTCCTCATTCCAAAATTCCTCCAGAAAGCTCAAAGTTTGAGAAGCAAAGTGATCCTCATTGCCCCTTATTGGCCCCGTCAAGTCTGGTTCCCGTTCCTATGGCCTCATCTGATTCACAGCCCGTGGATCCTGGATCATTCCCAAGGTCTGTTATCTCATCCTCAGGGACTGATTCATCCCAATCTCCACAGCCTCAAGCTCACAGCTTGGTTCCTCCACTTCCAATGATTGCCAGGCTGCCTGACATCTCATCTCCTGTTCGTGAAATTCTTCTGGCTTCACACAAACTTTCCACCAGGAAAGTTTATTCTAGTAAATGGAATAGGTTCTCTATTTGGGCCAAAGCTCAGAACTTAGATCCTTTCTCTATGCCTATTCAAAAGATCCTACAATACCTGATGACTCTTCTACATGCAGGAGCCTCAGCATTGACAATCACTGTACATTTAGCAGCTGTCGCCAGTTTTCATAATGGATTTGATAATTCTTTGGTTATGTCACACCGCCTGTGCAAGACCTTTTTGAAAGGAGTATTACATGTTAAACCTCCTGTTAAGCCCCCAATAGAACCCTGGGACTTGACCTTGGTACTTCAATCTCTCACAGGCCCTCCTTTCAAGCCTTTTGATTTATGTGATATAAAGATTTTGTCATGGAAGTCTCTACTTCTAGTAGCACTTACCTCAGCGAGAAGAGTATCTGAGCTGCAGGCCTTGAGTGTCAAGGGACCTTACTTGAACTTTCAAACGGATAGGGTGTCCCTTCGTACTGACCTTTCTTTCTTGCCCAAGGTCATTTCTGTTTTGTCCATTAACCAATGTATTGACCTACTGGGTTTCGTCCCTCAACATTCTAACAGAGGGGAGTACCTTTTACACACTCTTGAGGTGCATCGGCAGCTTCGTTGTTATTTGGACAGGACTAGATCTTTCAGGAAAGCAGATCAATTGTGTGTGGCTTTTGCGGGATCCAGATTGGGTTAACCTGTCTCCAAAGTGACTTTATCCTCCTAGCTTAGAAATGTCATTACCCTTATCTACCAACAGAATAAGCTATCCTTACCTTCCAGAATAAAGGCTCATTCTACTAGATCAATGGCTACTTCTGTAGCTTTTCATTCCAGAGCCTCTATGGATGATATCTGCGCAGCAGCCACTTGGTCAAGACCTCATGCCTTTATCTCTCATTACAAATTGGATTTGGCTTCCAGGGGACGAGCATCTTTTGGTTCTATGGTGCTCAGGAATATCCTTCCTTAGGGCCACCCAGGACTCAAGTAGCTGGGGACTCGATCCTATCAGTAAGGAATGAATAAAGATTTACAACATCAGATAAAAATGTTATGTCTTACCATAACATTCCATCTGTATTGTAGATCTTTATTCATTCATTACTTCCCACTCTCCTTCCCCCTGCCTGGACTCCTGGTGGACTGTAGGAACTCCTGGTTAGGGTATTTGCTCAGACACAGCCCCCTTCTGTTTTTCTCTTACTATTTCTATAATATAGGGGTGGGAAAACTCTATCTGGAGTAACAATGAAAGGGGCATTATGGGTAGGTCTTAGCTGAGAGTTTTTGTCTGGCGCGAGCTTGGAAACGGCCATGTCAGTTCCGAAGCCGGAACTCAAGTCCTATCAGTAATGAATGAATAAAGATCTACAACACAGATGGAATGTTATGGTAAGACATAACTTATTTTTATATTTCATATTTTTGTTCGCATGTGAAATTTGTGATATGTTAGCATGTGACTGTATGGCCCTGGTGTGCCTTTCAGCACCAATGTTTTAAAAATGTCTTTATCCAAAATATTACACTCCTCACTAGTACCCAATTTAAATTAGATATTTCCGTGCTTAGTATTTATTGCCAGTAGTTTGCTTTGCAGTCTTGTCTCTCTGTTTATGACTTCACTGCCACAGCTCTTTTCATTTTAAGAGTACCAACAAATAACTCAAGTCTGCAACAAGTGCTTGAGTCCCAAGTGCCTGAAACCTACTGTCTTGAAGCCAGGGACTTGAGTGTCTTGTAGCTTGGGTAGGCTGCCACTCACACTTGAACTGGAATATGAGTTCAGACTAGCAACTCCCAGAGCTTACCCGAGCACATTATTCTAAGTCCAGTGAGGTATGTGTGGCAGCTGTGACAAGGAAGTGGGAAGGGGAGAGAGTATACATGAGGACCCTAGTCAGTAAAGGAGGTTCAGGTTTAGGGAGGGGAAGGAGAATTTTAGATTTAGGGAGTGGGAAGGAAGTTTTAGGGTTAGCGCCTGAGAAGCGATTAACAATGAAGTTCATAGGTTCATAGGTGTTTACTAGGCTAATGACCACAAGGGCCTTTTTAAACTTGCCATGCATCCCAAAACTCTGACAAGTTCTGATACTGATAAGTGTAAGCATGGGCATAGGAAATGAACCATTTACAGGTTACCTCTGTCCATTAGAGACATAGATACCAAACCAGAGATGACTTTCCAGTTTCCCATCCAGTTGTTCAAGTTGCACTTGAATTGGGATAGGGAGGAACTCTGCTTCACATGGATGGGGAGCCTGTTCCATAGATGAGGTAGTCTCTGGGATGCATACATACTTCTCCAGGTCCTATTTATATCACAGGCAAGGTTTAAGTCTTTAGAATGGGTAAGTCTGGTGCTGTTTGTTTTGTTGATATGCAGGAGGTCCATTAGAGTGGGGTCTTACAATGCCCTCTATGCCAGGCATAGATCTCCCCTCAAAAGCCTGTAGGAGACAGACTACAGAGATAGAGCCTTGAGGCAGTGTGCATAGGGAATTTTACTTGCGCCCTGTATTCTTTTAGTGAGGAACCTCTGTGGACATTCCAACTGATGGATATGCCTGGTTAGGTATATACCAAAAGGCGCATTGTAAACAATGGTAAGTCTGATGAATGCCGAATGCAGTGGAACAGTGACTTCCTTTCGACTTAGATGCCATACCTTTGTTTATAAGTTGTGCAACACAGAATGATTTCCTCACCACTGCAGACATGCGATGATCAACGGCTGGATTACTATCTATGCGTGTCCCTAAGTCCCTAACTACTGGGTCAAATCTAAGAGGTGTGTTGTCAGTATGATAGTTACCAGGGATGGATGACATCCCAAAGGATACTATTGTGCATTTTTTGGCATTCAGTTTTAGTCCATGCCTCTGATACCAGTTGTTTGTCTGTGTCAGCCCCTCCTGGAGAACATTTGTGTCAGTGTGAGATTCAATGGCAGCTCTTAATTTGCGATCATTTGCAAATTTAGTCAGCCAGAGACCACTGACATTGGCTTGACTTCTCAGAAGTAAATGGCAAAAAGGAGTGGTTCAAGGACTGATCCATGGGGGACTCCACTTGTGACCAGCCTCTTTGTAGAGGTGGACTCCCCAATTCTAACTTCCTGGGTCCTGTCTATGAGCCAGTTGGCGATCCACCTGGTAACATACGGGTTTGTACCTAACTTTCTGAGTTTGTCAACAATACCAGAGTGGGGTATTGTGTCAAATGCCTTGGCCAGGTCAAGGTAAGCAGTGTGAATGATTTTGCCCTCATCCATTTCTATGGTGAACTTCTCAAAGAAGTCTACCAGGATGAGTAGGCATGATCTGGCCTTGACGAAACCAAAGTGGGTTGGGACCAGTGTCTGGAGGTTTACTATATCTCTGTTGATCATCTCCATGATAATTATTTCCATGGCTTTACATATAAGACTAATGAGACTTATGGAGATGTACCTAACATCAAAGTACCAGCTATTACTGTTTTTTTTTAAATTTTGTTTAAAGAAATTTCTTTGTCTTTGGATAGATTCTATATGAACAAAAAACAGTATAATTTAAGCAAAAATGAGTGGATGGCCCTGAAGAGCATGGTGAAGTTAAAGAAAGAATTTATTTTCAAATGTGCTGACAAGGGTGGAAACTGGGTCATTTTGCAGAAATCGAAATACTGTGAGATCATAGCAGATTTGTTAAATAATATTGCTGAATATAAATGTTTAAAAAAAGATCCTGTTTTGGACTATAACAATGAACTCTTGACCCTATTGGAAAGAGGGGAACATCTTGGTTTCTTTAATCATAAAGATGTGTGTAAATTATATATAAAGCAACCTTTTACTCCTAGTTTTTATGCTTTACCTAAAGTGCATAAATGTTTGGAAACCCCCCCGGTAGACCGATAGTGTCAGGGATAGGTTCTGTGTTAAGCAATATTAATATATTTTTGGATTTCCATCTGAAGAAACATTTAGGTAAAATTTCAGCACATATTTCTAATACACAAGAATTGTTAAATGAACTTTCTCAGATAAAATGGTATCCAGATTATTATTGGGTAACTATAGATGTTAAATCCAGATTATTATTGGGTAACTATAGATGTTAAATCACTATATACAAACATCAATAAAAGATGGGGGCTGGAAGCAGCAATGGAAATGCTGGGTGATGGACCTAGAACTACCTATACAATTAGTTTGCTTGAGTTTTGTTTAACTCATAATTATTTTAGTTTTAATAATGAATTCTTTCTTCAGTTAAAAGGAACAGCCATGGGAGCTGCATTTGCACTCTCATATGCTATCATTTATATGGGATTTTTTGAAAGGCAATTTATTTATCCCACCCCCTTTTATAAGAAGAATGTGGTGCTATATAAGCGATTTATTGATGATCTTTTTTTGATTTGTAGGGGTGAGATTGGTGATTTTTGTTTGGATTTTTTGGAACTCTAAATGAAAATGTACATGGTTTGACCTTCTCCTATGAGCTCAATAGGGAAAAGATTAATTTTTTGGATGTAACTTTATATAATAAAGAGGAATCTATTGGCTTTAGGCCTTTTAGGAAAAATACCTCAGTTAATATGTTTTTACATGCTAGTAGTATGCATCCTGAACATCTACTACGTTCGTTACACTCAGGTAAATTTAAAAGAATTTTTGATCATACCAGTGATGAGTTGGAGAGGGTTAATGAATTGGATAATGTAGAGTTGAGACTCAATGAGAGAGGTTATGACAAAGATCTGGATCTTACCCAGTTCGGCTTTGTTAAGGGTAGATCCTGCCTCTTAAACCTGGTTGATTTCTTTGAAACAGTCACCAAGGCCATTGACGAGGGGAAGGTGGTCCACACAGCCTACCTGGACCTCGCAAAAGCCTTTGATACAATACCCCACTCGGGCATTATAGATAAGCTCACCAAGCTTAAATATAAACCCCTATGTCACTAGATGGATTGCAAACTGGCTCAAGGACAGAACCCACATGGTTAGAATTGCTGGAGCCATGTCAGACTCCAAACCAGTTACAAGTGGTGTCCCACAAGGCTCAGTCCTGGGACCTCTCTTGTTCGGTACATATTTCTCGGAGGTACAGGCTAACACGGAAGGACTGTGGCTGACCAAGTTCGCAGATGACTGCAAATTGGGCACCATAATTGACTCTCCAGCTGACACAAGCATCCTCCAAAAGGGCCTCATAGAAACAGACAACTGATGCCAAAGCCATGGCCTCAAGCTAAGTGCCACAAAGTGTATAGTCATCCCCTTTGGCAAAAACAAAGTGCCCACAAATTACCACATAGGTGGTAATCCATTAAGTATGGAAGAAGTAATTAGGGACCTGGGGACCCAAGTTGATAGCAATCTCTCATTTGACAACCACGTGGCCAAAGTGGTTAGAAAAACATTTTATATAGCCCACCTAATCATGAAGGGATTCACATCTAGATCAGGGGAGGTCATCGTGCCTCTTTACTCATCCCTCATCAGGCCCATAATTGAGTACAATGCCCCTTTTGGGATGTACCTTACCAGACACCTGCAGCAACTGGAAAGACCCCAAAAGTACCTCACCAAGAGGATCAAAGGGCTCAAACAGATGCCATATGCTGCCCGGTTAAAGAAACTCCAGCTCTACTCAGTGGCATACCGCCTGTTCAGAGGCGATCTGTGCCTGACGTATAAAGCCATGTCCAACCCAGAATTAATGGACATGCTGCACCTCAGAAAATCCAAATCCCATCGAGCTACGCAATCGAGAGACTTGAACCTCAGCACTGAAATAAATAGGACATGCTGGAGGGACAGATTCATAACCCAGAGGCTCCCTTCACTCTGGAATAAAATCCCAGTCCAGGTTAGGCAGAGTCCCTCATTGACTCTATTCAAGAGGAATCTTGATGAGTGGATGGGAGATCGTATGTTTACCCCGGGTATCACTTCTGTGTCACTGTTAGACAGAGACACAGTATACTAACCTCGAAAAAGGGCATAGCAAAATAAATTTAAAATGGGTGGCGAAAGCCAAACACATTCTGGCTAGGCTTATAAATGCCCTAGGGCAGATAGCCTAGTATGAACCCATGAACCTATAAGATGTAAAAACAGGTTACTTGGGATTCCTTGTGATGGCCAAATGTAAATCTATGTATTTTAAGGAAAAATTTGTCGTCAAAACACTTAATAAGAACGTAGGGGATGATGGGGAAAGGTTATTTTTTGTTACTAAATTCTCTCCATTTTCAAATGAATTGGCTAAAATTGTTCAAAAATATTGGTATTTAATTAATGAGGAGGATAATATTGGCCATCTTTTTCCTAAACATGTTACTTTTTCTTATAAAAGGGGAAAGAATTTAAAAGAGTTGTTGAATTATAACTTTATGAGGGGGAATGAAAGAAATGAAAATAAGAATCTGCCTTTAGGTACATATCCCTGTGGTCGTTGTAGTTTATGTGAGAGGGTGACTAATATTAATATGATAAATTGTATAACGTTTATTCCTAAATTTAACATTAACTGTAGATCGGTAGGGGTAGTGTATATTCTAGGTTGTTCATGTGTAAATGTTTGGTATATAGGGCAAACTAAAAGAATGGTGAGAATATGTATTCTAGAACACATGAAAGATATTAGAAATAAAAGTGAAGTTAGCCCTGTGGCCCAACATTTTTATGAAAAACATGGTGGCTCAACCAACAGTTTAAGGTTTTGTGTACTTGGGAAGCCATTTTGTATGGAAGGAGGAGGGGATTATTCTTATAAATTGCTTGAGTTAGAAACTAAAATGATTCTGAAATTTAAGACGTTGAAGCCCTTTGGACTCAATCTTGAATTGGGTATTTAATTGGATCATATTTTTTGTAATGAATGGATTGAGCATATGTTATATTAGTATTAATATTTATAATTATTCTAGGATGAAATTTAAAAAAATTTTTATATATATAAAAAAAGTTATAACAAAGTTTTTTACAAGAATGTGGAGAAAAATAATTTTTTGAAAATGTCACTTTAAATGTTAACTAGATTGATGGATTAATGAAGTTGTCTGTGCTAATTGCTATTAAATTAATGTGTATATTTATATATATTTGGCGAAAAAGACATTAATTGTGATCCATTGAAGGCGAAAGACTGAGGTACCAGGTCGTTTAAGCAATAAAGCTACTTTCTTTGTGCTGGTGTTGGTGTTTCAAAATACTTTTGACTCAGGCACTTTTTTCCTGTTTCAAGATTTCACAGACAACTGGAGCTCCTGGGCAGTCTATTTTGCCAGGGGCAACTTTATTTGCAGATATGGTGAGTGAACGTGAAAAGAAGTTCACTCTTGTGGATCCATGGAATGTTGTTGGAAATACCCAGGTTGATGACCGTTTCTTACTATTAGAAAGACTAATGACTAAATAAATTGCCTTATTTCTCCATACTTGCCTCTTGGAGAAGTATATTAATTTAAATTTAACTCCGAGTGGTCTAAGAATTGATCGACTCCCTGCTACTGAATTTCTGGAAGAGGAACATGACCTCTTTGAGGAATGGAAACAGGCTTCTTTAGAGTGCACTATGAAATGGCTCCGTATATTGGTTAAACGGAACCAAAGAACACATGATAAATTAAAAACTGAGATTTTGCATTTACTGGACGAGGTGGTGGGGGAGTCCTATTTTAGAATGCAGTTCTCTAAAATTAATGAGAATATATCTAAATTGGAAACTGAGATAATTCAACGTATGAGAAATAAACTTGTACGGGACATGAAAGACTATGAAACTGGCAATCTCTTTTCCTGGCAACGTGAACCTACGCGTAATAGGTCAAAGGGCAGGAAAGGAGGTTTTCAGAAGCGACGTAGTGTTTCAGCATCCTCAGGGAAGCATGAAGGAACTGGTAGTGCGAATAAAAATGTGACTTTTGCTGATTCTGCTACCTCAGTCAATTTGGAGACTGAGGGAGCATTGTTCTATCAGGTTCCTCGAGAACAGATAATTCGTTTCAGGCCAACAAGTCAAATCGGGGAAGAAATGGTAGAAAGGGCAGAAATCATTTTAAGAAATGAATATGTGAGTCAACATAATGCAGAGATTTATCTGTTATAAATTTGTCGAGTTTGTTTCTGAACGATGATATGAAATGTTTGTTATCTAAGGGCAGTAAATTTGTGCCAACTTTTTTTCCTTCCTTTGGAGAGTTGTACATCGAGTTAAAGGCTTTTATTAGAAAATTATACTTAAAAGTTTATTTTCAGAATGATACCATTAATTCTGCAGAAAATGTTCCGCTAGATGAGAGTAATCTTGAAAATGATGAGTTATTAAATATATCAATCTATGATTATGAAGATGATGGAATGTTTTGTGTGGATGGGGGGAGAGAAGAGCCTGGATGTTTTTGTACTGGTTATGGAAAGTTAATGTTGCCTAATCTAATCTCAAATAGTAAATTTGTACCTAACATCAAAGTACCTGCTATTACTGCTTTTTTTTAAATTTTGTTTAAAGAAATTTCTTTGTCTTTGGATAGATTCTATATGAACAAAAAACAGTATAATTTAAGCAAAAATGAGTAGATGGCTCTGAAGAGCATGGTAAAGTTACAGAAAGAATTTATTTTCAAATGTGCTGACAAGGGTGGAAACTGGGTCATTTTGCAGAAATCAAAATGCTGTGAGATGATAGCAGATTTGTTAAATAATATTGCTGAATATAAATGTTTAAAAAAAGATCCTGTTTCGGAATATAACAATGAACTCTTGACCCTATTGGAAAGAGGGGAACATCTTGGTTTCTTTAATCATAAAGATGTGTGTAAATTATATATAAAGAAACCTTTTACTACTATTTTTTATGCTTTACCTAAAGTGCATAAATGTTTGGAACCCCCCCCCCCCCCCCGGTAGACTGATAGTGTCAGGGGATAGGTTCTGTGTTAAGCAATATTAATATATTTTTGGATTTCCATCTGAAGAAACATTTAGGTAAAGTTTCAGCACATATTTCTAATACACAAGAATTGTTAAATTAACTTTCTCAGATAAAATGGTATCCAGATTATTATTGGGTAACTATAGATGTTAAATCATTGTATACAAACATCAATAAATGATGGGGGCTGGAAGCAGTGATGGAAATGCTGGGTGATGGACCTAGAACTACCTATATAATTAGTTTGCTTGAGTTTTGTTTAACTCATAATTATTTTAGTTTTAATAATGAATTCTTTCTTCAGTTAAAAGGAACGGCCATGGGAGCTGCATTTGTACCCTCATATGCTATCATTTATATGGGATTTTTTGAAAGGCAATTTATTTATCCCACCCCCTTTTATAAGAAGAATGTGGTGCTATATAAGCGATTTATTGATGATCTTTTTTTGATTTGTAGGAGTGAGATTGGTGATTTTTTTGGATTTTTTGAAACTCTAAATGAAAATGTATATGGTTTGACCTTCTCCTATGAGCTCAATAGGGAAAAGATTAATTTTTTGGATGTAACTTTATATAATAAAGAGGAATCTATTGGCTTTAGGCCTTTTAGGAAAAATACCTCAGTTAATATGTTTTTACATGCTAGTAGTATGCATCCTGAACATCTACTACATTCGTTACCCTCAGGTGAATTTAAAAGAATTTTTGATCTTACCAGTTATGAGGTGGAGAGGGTTAATGAATTGGATAATGTAGAGTTGAGACTGAATGAGAGAGGTTATGACAAAGATCTTTTGTTAAGATGTAAAAACAGGTTACTTGGGATTCCTTGTGATGGCCAATATAAATCTATGTATTTTAAGGAAATAATTGTAGTCAAAACACTTAATAAGAAAGTAGGGGATGATGGGGAAAGGTTATTTTTTGTTACTAAATTCTCTCCATTTTCAAATGAATTGGCTAAAATTGTTCAAAAATATTGGTATTTAATTAATGAGGATGATAATATTGGCCATCTTTTTCCTAAACATGTTACTTTTTCTTATAAAAGCAGAAAGAATTTAAAAGAGTTGTTGAATTATAACTTTAAGAGGGGGAATGAAAGAAATGAAAATAAGAATCTGCCTTTAGGTACATATCCCTGTGGTCGTTGTAGTTTATGTGAGAGGGTGACTAATATTAATATGATAAACTGTATAACATTTATTCCTAAATTTAATTTTAACTGTAGATCGGTAGGGGTAGTGTATATTCTAGGTTGTTCATGTGTAAATGTTTGGTATATAGGGCAAACTAAAAGAATGGTGAGAATACGTATTCTAGAACACATGAAAGATATTAGAAATAAAAGTGAAGTTAGCCCTGTGGCCCAACATTTTTATGAAAAACATGGTGGCTCACCCAACAGTTTAAAGTTTTGTGTACTTGGGAAGCCATTTTGTATGGAAGGAGGAGGGGATTATTCTTATAAATTACTTGAGTTAGAAACTAAAATGATTCTGAAATTTAAGACGTTGAAGCCCTTTGGACTCAATCTTGAATTGGGTATTTAACTGGATCATATTTTTTGTAATGAATGGATTGAATTTATGTTATATTAATATTAATATTTATAATTATTCTTGGATGAAATTTTAAAAAAAGTTTTATATATATAAAAAAAGTTATAGCAAAGTTTTTTACAAGAATGTGGAGAAAAAGAATTTTTTGAAAATGTCACTTTAAATGTTAACTAGATTGATGGATTAATGAAGTTGTCTGTGCTAATTGCTATTAAAGGAATGTGTATATATATATATATATATATATATATATATATATATATATATATATATATATATATATATATATATATATATTTGGCGAAAAAGACATTAATTGTGATCCATTGAAGGCGAAAGGCCGAGGTACCAGATCGTTTAAGCAATAAAGCAGAAACTGGTGAATTAGTGCTGGATTTGTGTGTGTTGGATTTGATACTTTCTTTGTGCTGGTGTTGGTGTAATGATACTTATGGCTCTGTAGTTTCCAGGGTCTGTAGATAGCCAACTTTTGTGCAGAGGGATCACTGTTGTCTTTCTCCATTCATGAGGCATGAAACCTGTTTGAAGGCTGCATTTAAATAGTAATTCCAGAGGTCCTGATAAGTCATGTTTCATGCTATTAAGAAGGCATGCTGGGATATTGTCTGGGCCCACTAAGGCAGTGTTCTTGTTCTTAGAGTGGGCATTAAGAACCTATTCCCTAGTGATAGTAGGGGAAGTTACATTTGATGATATTTCCTGAGGGAAGGCTGAGGGGGAGAAAGGGGTAAAGTTGGAGCTGAATTTATCACCCTGGAGGATTGCTATATCTTCTGGCTCAGTATAGGTGGCTCCATTTACAATGAACTCTGCACACAATAGTGTATTGCCTTTGAGGTTGCAGACATAGCTAAATAATTCTTTGTGGCTATCCTTGGCCTGGGAGGCCAAACTGTTCAGATTAGGGATGGGAGGGAAGGTTTAGGTTTAGGAAGTGAGGAGTGAGTTTCAGAGTCAGTGAGCAAGATTAGAATTTTAGGGTTAAGTGATGGGATTTTAGATTTAGTAAACAGGAGGCAAGTTTTAAGGTTAGGGAGTAGGGAAGGGGGTTTAGGATTAGAGTTAGGAGTTCTGGTTGAGCTGTATAGTTGTATGGGATAGGGTATTGGGAGGGCTAAGTAGTTACAAGAAATTGAGTTAGTGGGAGTTCAATCACTTGCCTTTCTGAACAAGTGGCAGTGATCAAGTATGTTGTGAACATATAGTATGCAGTTACTAGTAGATTAAATAACTCATGTTCATAATTCTGTTCAACATGCAAATTGTTTTCAACATATCTGTTTTTCTTGAAATATGATTCTTTCTGCAGTGCTTCTACAAAACTAACTAAATTCCAGAAATGTCTTATTCCCATACAATCTAGTACATGAGGTATAAATGTAATCTTTGTCATAGTACTGTGATGTACCTCAGGGTGCCCTTCCTCCTTGTCATTAGTGTTACACAGTTTTCTCACCCCATTTCTCATTTTAACCATTTCATTTGCCTGACATTTTACTTTCTCTCTTCATTAATTTATCTGTGTATGTGTAATTGTATTCACTCTGCATTCTTTTTCAGCTTTTCATAAGTTTAGGTCTGCTTACTAGCCTGACCTGTGTTCAATGAATTCTTATACAATGGACTATTCTATGTTTTTAATTGACCATGCAATACAATAGATCCATAGTCTTTGGACAATTCCTTTCAACTCAGTAACATAAGCATCTGTAGTCTCTATAGGACTGTTCCCCCCTTAAAAAGAACATTAATGAACTTCTGACTTATTTTTACTGTTATGCCTTTCGTTTCTTCTGACAAGAGAAAAGTGCTGAATGTAGGGCCAAATCTTCATTTATTTATTTATGTGTCATTTGTTATTATCATTGATGTACAGAAATGTGGAAAGCTGTACCCTTTCAGGTCTCATGATTATTCCATTTGCACTGAGGAGTGCATTGAATTTTCTGACCCAGAATATCTGTTTTCTGCTAAATTGTATTGCAGTGAAATTATTCCTGATAACTGTAGTTGGAACATTTACTACCTGTA
>NC_056728.1:123493445-123595945 GCF_019279795.1 Protopterus annectens
CAGTGTTTGTGAGTAAGATTGAAAACTATTATCAAGTGCCCTAGATTTTGTATGTATGTGTTATCCGCTTTCACTAGCCTGGGGAGCAATCATGGCACTGCCAACTTTCCTTGAAATGTTGCCTGATGAGGTCTTTAAAGGAGGCTTTGGATGATGTGTTTTGAATGCTTGTAGGGACAGAGATCCATTTTTTAGCCACTGAACTACTATATAGTGCATCTCCAAAGCTATTGTAGCTGTTGGTGACTTCTGGTAGTAGTTTGCTTGATGATCTAAGAGGCCTTTTGGCTGAATGATGTTGTACTAGGTTTTTGAGGGCAGGACACTTATTGGGGAGGTAATAGATAGAATGACAGAGGCAGAGCTGATTGTAGGTTAGGAGGTTGGGCAGTTCAATCCAGTGGAGCTGTCTCAAAGCAGTACAGTGATGAGTTCTATATGAGCAATTTGCAGCAAAGCGGGCAATTCTGTTATAGCAGGCTTCCATTTTGCTTAGTTCAGTTTTGTTGAGATTAGTCAGAATGGGAGATGAATAGAGTAGGGTGGATAGAAGATGGGAGCGAGCAATGGCTGATCTTGTGTTGTTGGTAAGAAATGGTTTGATACGGTAGAGCGACCCCAGTTTGGCATGCACTTTTTTAATAGTTAAGTTGAGATAACTATCAAATTTTAGGTGGGAGTCGATGGTTATTCCCAATAGCTTAGCCTGTGCCACTGGAGCAATTGGAGTAGCATTAGTGGAGTAGATAGTGAATTGACTGTTAGTGTTTTTGTTAGAACTGGTTAGAATCATAAGCTGAGTTTTCTTTGGATTGAGGATAAGTTGGGCTTTGGTAAGGTAGTTTTCAACGTCAGAGAATGCTAGTTGAGTTGTTTGCAGGAGGGTGGGAATGTTTTGTGCAGCACAGATTAAGGTAGTGTCATCTGCATACTGAATTATAGATGCATGCTGTGTGGAGGTATGGAGGTCATTTATGAAGACTGTGAATAGTAGTGGTCCTGTGGTCCTAAGATAGAACCCTGTGGGACTCCTATAGTTATGGGCAGCTGAGGAGATATATAGATATATATGGGTCCCCTATGAAATCCTGACTGCACAGAATCCCACGCCAAAAATACCGAGATGAAAAGCCCGAAACCCCACATTACCGAACTACCACAAGTGCGAAATTCAAAATCCCAATGTTAAGGGATTTTGAGTTAGCACTTTTGGTGTTGCAGTTCAGGTAAGTATGTGTGTGTAAGTGTGTTTGTAAGTGTGTGTTGTGACTGTGGTGCGTGTGTGTGTGTGTGTGTGTGTGTGTGTGTGTGTGTGTGTGTGTGTGTGTGTGTGTGTGTGACTGTAATGTGTGGATGTGAGTTTGCCTTGTGTATATGTCTGTGCGATCTCGGAGTTAGAATAATAAAGTAGGGGGGTGCCTTACACATGGGGGTGCAGGGGGGCAAAGCCCCCCTGCTTATCTTTAGTGTAGGGTAGTTTGTTTGGTTATGGGGTGAGGGTGTGTGTATGTTTGGGTATGTTTGTGTGTGTGCTGTATGTATGTATCAGTTTCGCTATTTTGAATTTCGCGCTTTCAACGTTTTGGTAATGTGGGGTTTCGGGCTTTTCGTCTCGGTATTTTAGGCATCGGGATTCTGTATGTTCGGGATTTCGTAGGGGACCCATATATATATATATATATATATATATATATATATATATATAGGTATACATATTCCAGATACAACATCGACTTTTCGGAAAGTCGAATATCATATGGCTGAGACCATATGTTTGATCTTCTGAAGAGTGAAAAACAACAAGACACAAAAATTTACATTTTTGCAGGAGGGCAAGCCCCCCCCCTACACTTCCCATGTGGAGACAATATACCAACTCTGAGTTCACACCACAGTGGGGAAAGGGTAAAGCCCCTCCCCACTGTACTGCAGTCTCCATACAAATGCCTTGACTTTTTAGAAAGTTGGAACATATGGTCTCAACCATATGAAGTTCAACTTTCCGAAAAGTCGATCATCTGAAAGGGATCCATACACACACAGACTCAAACATAAGGTCAGCATTTTTTCAATATGCCTGGCTGCTAGTATTTTCAGCCTGTCATTCTGCTTTTAGTGAAATAGAAAGTGTCACATCAGGAAATAGTGACAGATGTAAAGTGTGATGCCATAACAACACAATGTACAGCTACATATGTATATCTTATTAACTTTGTCCCTGGCAGCAGGTAGGTATGTGTATCCACTGTATATGTTAACAGAACTGTGCAGCTTTTTGACCCTGATACACATAGTGACACACCAGGTAGCATAGAGGCACCCTGATATTGCTAAGCATAATCCTATCACATGACAGGTCCACGCAAGACTCCACAATAAATGTAGTTGACAGAGGTGTAGCCAGCTATTTTGGCACGTGGTGCTTTTTCACAATTGTAGTTGAGGAGCAAAATAAGCAAGGTCTTTATCTGTTTCTCTACTTAAAAAAAAAAAAAAAAAAAGGTAGGGCACCTGTTTAGGATTTTGTGCTCTATCTTAAGGAGCAAGCCACCAGGTCCATAGCTACACTACTCAAATCTGAAGAGCAAAAAAGCTATTTTGCATATGTAAACTGTAGCAAGCTGCTTTATGCATTTATAACAAGCTGTTAAGCAGTTGCTACAGTTACTCACATAAGGATCACTAATGCTCTTCAGTTTAGACGACAGATGCAAAAATGCATTTAAGACCTTTCTGCACATACCTATCACTTCCCCTATCATTTTGCATCTGAGGAGGGATCCCCCTTGCTCCACACTAGATGTGCTTAGTTGGTATATTGCAGTACTACCCATAACCACCTCCACCTAAAGTAGAAACACCAGACAGTGGCCCACACTTATTTTTAGTGCCCTCTATGACAAAGACCAACCAGTAGCAAAGGCAATTTCCCAAACATAAAAAAATAAAACACAATGACATCCTTACAGCTGTTTTTATTGTCACCTAAGCTCTCCTTCCCATAGATGGAGATCATTAGGGTAGTAGCTCTCTTGTCATCATAACTATTGCTGCACTGCTTCCCTGACCTGGTATTGTCCATGACTGTGGTCAACACCTCATTCAAGTCACATAAACCATCATATTTACGGAATATATCATCACTGGGGCCCATTAGCCACTAGATAGAGCATACATTTGCTTTGCTTCATGCACAGTGAAGGCGCTCTTCTTGTGCACTGGCAGAGGGAGATTATTGCTGCATGAATATCCTGAGAAAATGGAAGTACATTCAAGAGGAGTAAATTGGCAGCCTGTGACAATGTATAAAATATGATTTCTGAACTGTAACATAACTTGCCACGGCTCAGAAACTCCGTGCACAAGCTCATCCACGTCTTTTGCTTAAGTATGTAGCCACTTGATGTCAGTCATATGCCTAAATGATTATCTGCACTTCAAAGTTACAGATGCATGGCAGCTCAGGGTACTTGATCTCAATTGCCTATGTACCGTGCAAAGTGGTATAATGTTTCTGAGTTATTGAACATGCTTGTATCTTGTATGTTAACCTACACAGATTTTGGAAGGCATTTTGGAGGTCTAGGCAGCAGTCCTAGGTGAAATAATAGCACTTTCTGGATTTGTACATAGCTGTGTGGAGATGTACAGTAATCTGCAAGTGTGTAATAAGTGGTCTTTGTCCACCGGCTTAGGAGTGTGTGCCCTCCCACAGGAATTTAGTTTGCATAAGGCTAGCAATAGGACTGTGTGAACCTGCATGTGTTATATGTACACCCCATAATCCGGCACCACGGTAGCCCACAATATCAGAACAAACTATCTCTCTACATACTTCTCAGTTCTTAAGGACAACACATGCCCTGTGTAAAGATTATGGGAGGATATAGTACTGGGCACAACATTTGCTTGTCTGTTCAGGTGTATCCCTCCCACAGTAGTACTGTATAGCTCTGTCACCTGTTTTTTCATTAGTTATTCCCCTAATGTTGGCACTGAGGACAACTTTCATTCCCCTATACATACCTGCAGGTCCTAACAAAGTAGCTGGACCCAGTGTGCATGAGTGCCAGTCTGTGTCAGGTACACTGGCTGTATATATTTCCACATCTGTCCTTTAGACTGTGGTATGGAATATCCTCATAGCTGTCCTTCTAACTATAGGGTTGTATACCTAGATTACCTCTGTGTCTGTAGCAGTTATCATTCTAGTCCCAGCAGTGTACAGTCTATAGTTATATCTCTTGTGTTTATAGGTGTCTGTATATCTGGAGGTAAAGTAGACAGCATAGGCTGGATAATTTCATCTTTGCTGAAAATGGAATCCTATTACAGCCCGTCAGGTCTCATGGGCAGTGGTTGTTGGATGGAGGGGTACTAAACAGCATTTTATAAGTCCAGGTGTGGCTCTTAGTGGTCCAAGACATCCGTACTGAGGAGTGGGGATGGGGGGCAAAAATTGCACTGCAAAGTAATGTAATAAGTATGTCACCAACATGATACACAATGCAAAGGCAAAAGCATGTTTCATAGCAGCTGAGAAGTCAGACATGAGGGGCACCAGAGAGCAGTAGGTTAATGGAGCCAGAGAACTTTTTGGTGTCCTTGCAGTGGGAGGAGTGAACACTAGCATCAAGCTAGACCAGACTAATGTATCTCAGTTAATGATACACCTGGTTAGTAACATGACACATTTCTTTACAGCAAAACTGCACATGTACACTGTAACTACGGTAGGCTGACTGTAGCATACACTGCTTATGCTTTCTCGTGGAAGCATCAAGTATTCATTCATGTCCAGATAATAGCTGAGGAAAGTTGGGATTGCATGCCGCAAGGTCATAGTCATATCGCATTTACTGATATTCAGTCAGGTGCTTCTTTTGTTGGGTATTCACAGGGCAGACCACTGTTGTAGTTACATCTGCAGAAACTGGGGCAGGACAACAGGTTGATGGTGGCACCCATGCAGAGGCTGTTGATGACAATACACAAACATCTAAGTCACAGACAAATGACACAGTGGCACTCTTCATCTGCATCTGGGGTATATGTCAACCCATAGGTGGACCTGAAGCTATATGATGTCAGCACTCATTATTCACTGTGAGTGAGGGTTTTGTTATGGCTGCAAGCAGCAGTAATGCCTCCCGGTTACTGCTTCACCACAGTGCAGCCTTGCAGAGGTTCTTTCGAATCAGTCAGCAGATTTGCAGGAATATCATCCAGGCACCGTCTGTTGCCACTCAGTCCAACATGGATCTGATTGCTTTACTGTATGGCGTTCATGGGGATGTTGCTCAGCATTTGCTTGTCTTTGACAACATGGAGTCCAAAAACTTTATAAATATTATTGTTATGAGCTATACGGTGGTATGCACTGTTTCCATGTCCACTTCCATGTGGAGTACTGCATATACCGCCATCACTTCCAAGACAGCCATTGCCGCAGGTCATTGTAAGATAGTTACTTGGGGGGGGGTCATGCTGGGGGGGGTGTCACGGGGTACACAGTCCTCACCTGTATCAGGAAGTGTATGAGACTCTGCTACCCCTTGTTGATGGTGGTAACCATGCCGTCTAGCCTCCATTGGCATACACTTCACCATCAGACCCTGTTCAGGTCACATTCCAACAGTTGCCCACCATCCCTTCCATGAAAGGCCTGGAGTCCAACTGCAGCAACCTAGAGGAATAGCCTCAGCTCACAGTCATTTAGTGACCTCCCATCCTCAATAGAGGAGGAAACTATGCCTGACACAAAGTACCTGTTACTTCTAAAAACAAACATTTCTGCCTCCTGTGACTTCTCCCCCTACCCAATATGTTTGAATAGCCAAGTGTCATTGTATCCCTCTTCACTTGTGCACATAATGATGACTGTGACCTCCTTCACCCTTCCTCCCATGTATTGTATTTGGAGATGTCTGATGTACACTGTGACCTAGCCATGTACTGACCATCACAGCCTAATAGTCTACATACATCATATTTGTCCTGTTTAATATTCCTTTGTCACTTTGTACTCACGTACACATTAAAGCCCATAATTTTGAACTAGACATCACTGCTTGAACTGCAGTACCATGCATTGTGACAATTGCTGCTTAAGTGGTGCTGTGCAGATGCTGCTTGCTGATGTTCTACCTCACAGTCATCAGCAGATAATGTTGTACCTTCCATGCTAAATATGTGTGAGCCTGGTGCAAGTGTAGCCATACCATGGGGGTGGCCTTCCATTTTCCCCAAGATCATATTATACAGCATGGTACATACTAGAAGCATCCTGCAGTCTGTGGCAAGGCCATATTGCAGTGCTTACCCCAGACATATCAGGGTAGAGGGAGCAGGTTTTATGCTGGCTGAGCATGTGCTCAGTGATATAATTTTTTTTTTGGGTATGCTATGTTGTACAGGATTTTGGCAATATTCTAGCAGTTTTGTATGGATGTCATTAGCTAGGCTGTAGAGAATATCCAGCATCGCCTGCACCATAGTAGCAGAATATGTGATGCATGTACTACTTTTGAGTACACTTCATATTTAGCCATATACATTTAATTTAACCACAGTGCCTGCACTTACTGACTAGATGGCCCACTGGAATGTCACCTTACAGGAATGTACATTACAGCTGATATGTAAGCCATATATATGAGCCATGGCTAGTGAGTGCTGCACATACACTGGTTATAAGGCCATATGCATTAGTTCACCAAATGGTAGTCTTTCCTGTTTAAATTCCTCTCTGATTGTGGACCAGGGTTGGACTTTACTACTACATGTATACAAACTATTGTATGCAATACTTCAGGGAGGACAGCAGTGTCATAAATGCCATATATAATGATGACTCTCTTCTCTGATGTGGAAGGAAACCAGATATTTTCATTCATATGTTGAAGGTTGACATTGCAGAACTTGTTCTTTATATTTGAGTCAGTGGTCTGAGAAATAATTAGCTACCCATCTTGGTTTGTGAAAGGTCAGTTTTGCTCGAATAGTAAGCACTATACATACACTGGTCTCCTCATTATAGGAAATTGCGCTTTCCTGTAGATTATACACTGTGAGCAATACATGACAACTGGGCTCTGTATGAGATCTTTGTCTACACAAAACTGATCAATAATCTATTGGTCACTAACGTTATGGAACATTATCCCCTGCCACTGCCATTTTCCTTTATGCCCATCTGGTCCTTGGGGCATATGGGTGGGAAGTGGCATTATGAACTGCTATTAGATAGATGCAGCCCTGTAACTGCTGCTGTGGCTGAACATGTTTGCTATCTGCAACTCCAATATTTGTGTTGTGCTTTGCTATGTTATAGTCTGGCACATATTGCTTTGCATTTCTCTCCCATTTACGACTATGAATAGTGGCTGCCTTCAGCTTGTATGCATTTGCATGTCATTATTGCCTCAGGTCCCAACCCTCCTTCATTTGTATGGCATTAGGCTACTGTTGTGTATCTTCATTGCATCACAGTTCTGCTTACTGCGTAGCAGAATAATATGGCACTGAATCACTGCTGGCCAGCCCTTTGCCATCTCCTGTGCAACCATGTGCTGCATAGTACATAGTGTGTTTATGAATCCCAGCATATGTTTCCTATCTTTTTTGTTTGTGTTCTTGTAAAATAGCCGGTATGCATGAAGAGAACATCATCACATTTATGGGCATTTGCATGCTAAATAGCTTTTATACTGCTAGTATGCTGTTATATGTAATGTATTGTTAAAAGGTGTTGTAAAAAAAGTATATCACTTTTTTTCATTTATCTACAAAGCACCTAAATGCATAAATGCATACGAAATTTTAATTTATTTAGCTTACATCAGTACTTGTACATTTGTGTTGAATGACACTGAGTTAACAGTTCCTGCACTACATTTTGACTATGGTGAGTACTTTTGCTGTAACTCAAATTCTTAATTAAGATAGGGTTACATTGTTCTAACACTGGCATGATGGTGTTCTTTTGCTGAAATTTTAATTTTTATCACAAACAATATTTATGTCCATACCATTTTATATATATATATATATATATATATATATATATATATATATATATATATATATATATTTTTTTTTTTTATATACACACACACACTTGGACAACCACATCTGTGAGCACACAGATGCGCAAACGTGTGCATGCAATAAATATATTGCTCTTGCTAGTTCTGAGAAAAATGGTGTTTTGTGTTTTATAGTTTCTTTCAGTATGTTGCTATGGTATTTGTTTGCATAGAAACACAGCGTCAACAGGAAATATTCAAATATCACAAGATTAACAGAAAGCAATGAGGTATTTCATTGGTTTCCTCTGTGCACTCTTGTCTGAATAGTACTCTCTGTCTTTAAACTATGTTGTTACAGTGTCTGATTTCATTCTCATTTTTAATTTACAGTTGCATTACCATGAAATGATGGTAACAACACTTTTATGTCGTGAAATATAGCTGTTTTGTGAGAGCTTTAAAATAATTTTGCAAGAACAGAAAATGCATATACTTTACTGTATTAATAAATTAGTGAAGAGGACAAAACAATATCTAAAGCCTTTATACTCAAGGAGCAATTACCCTGCAGTCACTCTGTTGCTTTAGGGAGTTCAGAGAAGCAGACAAATCCTTCTTTATGTAGTTATCATTTCTTGTGGGTTCAACAGTGGCTACTGATCATATATTGTGTGTACTCTAACACCTTACCTTTTAATATTTATCCAAGTAGCTTTTCAGTGTCTGACTTTTACATGTGTGCATTGAAACTTGTGTGGTGCACCTTCTGATTGTGTAGCTAGCACAAAGCATTCTTTAAAAATGACAGTGCAATCTTATCTTCCTTCATAGGAGACAACAATATTGCACCAGTCCTTGCTACCCTCTGTGGCAGAGAACCTCCTGGCCCTATCAGGTCTACTGGTGATGCTATGTTAATTCGTTTTACCTCTGATTCCATCATCCCTGGGGCTGGCTTCAATGCTTCTTTTCACAAAAGTAAGTTTATTTTTCATTTGCAATCTACTGTTCCTCCAGGGACTCAGAAATGCAAGGATATAATTGGTATGGTAGTCATGAAAAGCTGGCTGTATTTGCAGATGATATTATTTTATACCTGACAAAACCAGAAAGAGACATTACAGCTGTTGAACATTCTAATACAGTTTCAAATATTTTCAGGATACAAAATTAATGAAGCTAAAACAAAGGCAATAACAGTAAATTATGTACCCACATATGAATTTGTTCAGCAATATCCATATTTATGGGGAGACATAATAAAATTAAATATTTAGGAGTATGGATTAAAATGATTCTGGTGTTGCAGCTAAGGATATGTGGGAAGAGACTAAATTAAAGATAAAACAAAAACTGAGAAAATGGAAGCTTTGTTATATGGATATGGATAGTAAGACACAAGCAATTAAATGCTTTTTGTCCCATTAGTCTTATACAAGTCAGGCATATTTTCATCAGCCAAAGGAGAAGTTGTGGATAGCAATTAATAAAGAGCTGAAGGATGTTATCTGGGAGTGGAAGACAGCAAGAGTCAATTAGGATAAGCTAATTCTTCCAGCAGAACAGGGTGGATTGGGATTACCTGATTTAAAGTGATATTTCAGAACTACACAGTTAAGGCTCCTATACATAGCACAAGCAGGAAACTATAATTCAAAGTGGAAAGGGATGATGATGATGATGATGAAACAGGGGTGGGGGGGCACAAGAAATAAGGAGATACTGGGATTTTGGACGCAGACCTTTAAGGAGAATCATATAGAATATTATATCTATAAAGTAACAGAAAGTATCTTGAGAACGATGCCAACATGGGAAAATTGAAAGGAGATTCTGCTGATAGGGATGACTGCAATTAGGGATATGGACAATAGGCAAGAGGAGGCTGGAATTTGTTGGAGAAAACTGACAAAGGAACCAAGATATTAGAAGCAAATAACTTGAGAGGGAAAGATGATAGCATGGGAAGACACCAAGAATTTAATTTGCCTGCAGTTGAGAGATTGCCTTCCCTATCAAGGATTGATAACAGGGCATAGGTAAAGAGAAATAAATAGGGTGGTCCTAAATGAAAGACCAGCACTGGTAGAGTTTTTAGTAGAATCAAGAACAGAAGCTGCCATTAAGAAATTAATAATTAGAGCATATAAAATATTGCATGATAACTATAAAAATCAATCAGAGGAGGTTAGACAGGATTGGGAAGAGAGACTCGATAAGCAATTCATAAAGAAACAATGGGAGAATATATGTATTTCTCCTAAATATGCAACAAAATGTAGACAATTTAGGATTTTTGCTTGGAAATGTTTACATAGATATTTTTTATATCCCAAGTAGACTCCAGAGAATTTTTCCTCAGGTAGACAGCAAATGCTGGAAATGTGACAGGGAAGAATGAGGTACTTGGGAACATATTTTCTGGGAATGCAGTGAGTTGGTGGACTTTTAAGGATTCCCTGTGGGATGCACTGCTGGAGATGATAGATGGGCAGATTAGTTTGATGCAAAAGATGATTTTTCTGAGCTATGATACAGAATTGGAATTGCCTAAGCATGGTAAGGCCTTGCTGTGTCTAATTATGGTGGCTGCCAAAAAAGCAATTACTAGAAAATGGAAATCAGAATCTAAACCAACTATACTAGAAGTAGTGAATATAGTAACAGAAATAAAACAACTAGAAATGAGATCTTTAGAAAAGGGTAGGTGCAAACTACATAGAAAAAAAATGGGAATTGTGGGAACAATATATACAGGGGAGGAATGGGGTTTAAAATAAGGTAGGACTTAAATGAGCTATGTAACGTTTGAGTGAAAATGATTGGGTAGATTATAAGTGAAGTATAATGCTTGCAACTGAGAGTGTCTAACTATGGTTTGTGATCTAACATGCTTGCAACTAGGACTGTGTCATTGTGGTTTGTTTTCATTTATATATATGTATGATTGCCCATGTTGTAAGTGATGGTTTAATAAAGTGATTGCCTGTGTCATAAGTAATGGTTTAATAAAGATGTTTCTTGTTTAAAAAAAAACAGAAAGGGCAGGAATTAAATAATGTATGCAATGTTGCTTAGGTTATATGATGTTTAGCAATATTTGTGAAATATAATGTTTATAAATATGAACTTGTTAATACAGTTTGATTAAATATAAATGTAAATTTACCTATGTCACAAGTGATAATTCAATAAAGGTGTTTAAAAAAAAAAGTGGCGTAAAGCAAACAAACATTATTATAGTTATTTCAAAATATGATTCACTGTTCTCCCACCCCTAACATGATATCCACATGTAGCAAGGAGCTGTAATGTAAAATTGCAATTTTTCTGGAAAGAGCACTCTGTAGTTGAGAAATTATACTACAGCTTTCTCTCTTTCACCCCTTGATGTAAATGTCGGATTTTACAATGCTGGCTCATGCATAATTTACATACCACTATGTTTAGCCCTACAACAAACATCCTGTATTGCTATTCTGGCCATAGTGTTAACAGTCTGTGTATCACAGAACTCTAACCACTGGAGTAACTGTAGAAATATGATCCTTTTGAAAAAGAGATCTGCCTTGCTGTATATTACCCATGTTTCCTGACAGCAGTTCCTGTAGAATGATGAAAACAGTTTGTAAGATGTGTTGGTTCACTGCAGACTGTCCTTCCTGAGCCCTATTCTTTCTGAAATATATGGTCTGCTGCCAGACAATTGCCACAACATAGAGCAGGTGAGCTTACTTACTGTAAGCAGAGGAAGTGGTTATAATTCTATGAATTTTTCACATCAATTGCATGCAGATATGCTATATATTTTACTACAGTAACTCAGCCTGTGTTTTTTTTTTTTCAGAACTGTGTGGTTGGTTATATCAAGTGGAGAATGCTATAGTAGTTATATACATGCAAGCTTAGCAGTTTTGGAACAGCATGTCACATGTCCTGGAAACATTTTCAGTGTGCACATATAGACAAGAATATTCTCTGTCAGTGTGTACTGAATTCTGTCAGATATAATTGTTTACCATTGATTGACTTTAATTCTTGCTAATAACTATAACTAGCAGATTGAAAAATTGTATTCCAAGATAGAATTTGTATTTCTACCACTTGTCTATGTTCTCCTTCCTTTGTAACCAATCTGCTTTGTTACTTTATAACTGCATTTTATTTTATTTTATTTTTGTGGTTTTGGCACATCTCCTCATGGCAGAACAAACGGTTCCCTATTAAGTAAGCTTAATATAGCGAACACTGTTTAATCAACAATTAAATGTCAAAATGACAAAATCCCGAAGACACGGAACAGTGATTTTTTTTCCCATGGAAAAAAAATCACTGGGCTATTTTCAGGACTTTGCCATTTCCTCCACTGTGGTGCGATCTCAAAGTTGGTATATTTAAGTCGGGGTGTGGAGGGCTCAGCCCCCCACTTTATTTTGTGTTTTTTTTTTCCTTGGGGAAAAAAAATCGCTGTTCCGTTTGTTCTGAATTTTGTGTTTTCGTATAGACCCAAACAAACTGCATGTTGCAATTCCATATACCCATTGCATACAGATAGTGAACAAACTCCACATAACATCTATCTGAAAGAATTATGAGTAACATCTAAAAATAAGCCATGTCTGTTTTGTTAATAGCCTAGCTGGGCATTCATTAGTTCAAAAATGCTAAAATTAAAACTGAATCTCCCTATAATGTGCAAGATAGAGACTGTCATGATTTTCAGAGCAGTCTTTCTATTCCTACAGTATATTTTCACATGATCACATTATCAGAATTCCCGGTCATTTGATTCATACACTTTATCTAAATGTGCTCATCTTTTTATCAGCGTCTTTGAATTTCTGCAACTTGTAACCTATGCTACAGAAATTAGTGATATGGTTTTCTACTTGTTTATATTCTGATCAGTTAGTATGTCATACCTTGCTTAATTGGTGAAGGAAGTAATTAGTCAGTGACATGAAACCACCTCCTCCAAAACTGCTTCTGAGGCACTGAAGTTACCAGCCAGCTGTAGAGATATGTGTCATAGGTTGCTATATGCAACATGATTCAAAAATAGCAAATTTAAGTCAGACAAAGGTACTTTCCAGTCAGATATACAAGACAAATTCATTAAAACTACCATTGCATACTTTAATAACATATAAGCAAAAACAATGCTGCTGGATAGCAGCAATTATACATGAAATGGCAGCTTGGATTAAACATCCTCTCTAATTTTCAGTTATATTTTTCAGACATCAGCTAGCTTGTTTGTGGCATTATTGTTGTTGCTGAAAGAATGGATTTGTTACAGTCTTTTTTCAGATAAGAAGTTATTACAGTAGAAGGGTGCACAACTATTTTTCTTGCAGTTTTACATGTTGTGGTACTGTGATAATTTTACATTTTTATTAGTACCTTTTGCAAGTCCGGAGTTTTCTGCTGTGCATTTAGAAAACATTAATCCACATGTGCAAACTAATTATACTGCTATTTCTTTTCTAGGTTGTGGTGGCTATTTCCATGTCAATAGAGGCATCCTCACCTCTACACATTACCCTCAATCCTACCCAGCCAACCAGAACTGCACCTGGCATGTGGTGGTTACCAGTGGTTATACCATCAATGTTAACTTTGAACAGCCTTTCCAAATTCAAGGCTCTGGCACTGGATGCAGCAGCGGAGATTATCTGGAGGTATACAGATGACACCTTCTCACACTTTCTATTCACTACATGATGTCTTGTTTTGGGCAATAGCAGAAAGGAGCCAATGGGATGGGTTTGTGCCAGGAAAAACAGGAAAATGGGGATGATTGCTTAATGGCATTGAGAAAGAGGATTTAGTAGATGTGGGTCAGTACTATCTAGTTGAATATGAGAGGAAATTCACAAGGAAGGTAAGTACCCTCAGATGCTGCAGCTTTGGAGTTTATTTATTTATTTTACATTTGTTATTTGGGATAGTCAACTGGACACATGTCCATTTTCAGTTGAGGCCCGGGGAGAAAAGCTCCACACACATCATTAACAAGTAATAAAATATAAAATACAAAGTTTGAACAGAAAACAAATCATACAAAATGTAGAGAGTCTTAATTAGTAGTCTGAGTTGAATATATTTTGTTGCCAGAGTATGATAGCAACTTCAGACTTGGAAGAGCTGGGGATTCTGTAGCCACACCCTAAAGATTTGGTGGTAAAGATAATAGAGGCTTGCCATGGCCACTTTTATTTTTGTTATCTGTAGTGGAGTCCACTCCTATTAAAATAAGCAGTCTGTGTGGACTATTTGTGTTATTTCAGTGTAGGTCTAACTACTGAATGAAGGTATGCAGGCCTGAGTGACATGGTGCTCAGACCGGCAGATTGAAAGATGAGAGGTGGATGCTGAGCATGTACAGAAGAGAGAAGGGGCACAGTGGTCTGTAATAAAGAGAGCAGCTGTAGAGGTCTGTAATGTCAAGCGCAATTTTGATGAATATGTCAACTTGTCAAAATTACAACCTTCAAGCACAACCTAGGATTATGGGCAGAGGAGGAGCTATGCTTTTCTACCTGTCATATGAGAGACTTTACTTCCACCCTGCTCCTTAAAACTTCAGGATCACACCCAGACACCACTTTGGAGAAAAGGAACAATTTCAGTAAGGTGTTATACTCAGCAGCATTGTTCGTTTTTATAATGGATTATAACCAGATAAAATCATGGTGTACCAGACTAAAGTAGAAGTGAAGCAAAAGGAAGAGTACTGGCTTTCTAGAATGAACTGTTTGACTGTTTAGCAGTATTATACCAAAAATCTTATGTCTTGTACATATTCAGAAATTCTCAAAACAGATATGCTACCCACCAGCACTGTTTATAAAGGTTGCTTAATTCATTTATTTGTCTGCTAATAAAATGGGGAGTGGGCACAAACCAAAATGAATAATTTCTACAAGACCTAATACAATAATAAAAAGGCATTTGAGACAAGGCCGGTATTAGTTAAAGAAGTATGTAGGTAAGATGGTTAGTTATTTTGTTAGCAATATTAGTGTAGGAAAACATATTAACAAATCCTTACAGTGAAATGGTAATGAGACAAATGCCACGGAATAGTGGTAAATTTTCTCTCAGGAGAAGGAAGTGGGATTAGTCTGAAACTTCAACTCTCACAACAGTCAATGTTTTCACTTTTATGAAAGTTTTAACAAAGCAGCTGTAAAGAAACTGATCAGATAGAGTAAGTGGTCTTAATGTGGTCTGCCAGTATATTGTGTTTCTGCATTTTTTTTTTTTTGCTTCTGATTAAGGACAGAACATTTGATATGTTGGAAAGCAGGCAGAAATGCCTGTTAAATTTAATAACCACAGTTTGTAGCTCTACTGTTAAAAAAGCATTTGTTCTTGTTAAAAGCTTATTGCTAAACTTGTAATGAGTGGTGAGAGACTGCCCCCATCTGCTTACAAGAGAAAATACGTTGGGTTTCTCTTTAGTGTATTTTCTAGACGGCTTTTCTCTTTCAAATATATTTTCCAAATAGTGTTCTAACAACTAAGCTTCTTTGAATATTAGTCATCAGCAAAAATAAATATTTAAGTATTCTCAACACAGTTGAGGTTATATGGCACCTTTATTTCTTTGTTGGCAGAGTCAGTCTTCAGACAAATGTTACACATAATTGGCAGACTTGCTTCAATATTTTGTTCAGATACTCAAGATCTTAGTCAGTCTGATGGCTCCTTAAAGGGAGCAAAGTCCCCAGCTGCACACAGTAACATTCTTCTCCCTTGGCTAATTTGTCGTCTTCACTCTGAATATGACATTTAATATGTTATCCTTTGCATGATGGTAATTCTTGATTTCATGGGAACTTCAGGAAGTAATAACAGTTAAAACAAAGGAGCCAGTCAACTTCCTCTGTTAAAAAGCTTTTGCCAAGTCATTTCATGTGACGGCAGTAATACAGCTGCAACAATTAAGTATCCATGCAGCTAGTGTAAGGCTGATGCAGTCACACAATGTTAAAATATTTTATGGGAGGAAGAAACCATACATCATGTGAGGGCAGAATTTAACATATGATACCAAATCATAGAACAGTTCAAAAAATTTGTAACAGTGAGGAAGAAAGTTATGACAAAAATACTGGAACAGAATCTAGTAATGGTCATTTAACTAGAAAGACTGAGGTAAAATGTTTCAGTGATAACCACTAAAACCACTTGTCTTTACTCCTATCATTATTTTTTGACAGAAAAGTTATACTCTCACAAAAAAATGATACAATTTGAAGGTATTCCCCTATGGGGTGCTTATCTGCCCAAATCTGAAGAAGCGCTAGCTGACTGTTGATACCTTGAAGCTACAGCAGAGAGCGCTCTTTAATGGTACAAAAGCTCTGAGAGTTTGTAGCCCTAACCACTGACTTTATACCACTCACCTCAAGCTGTACAGTAGTTAGGGTGCATGGAAGGTGTCTAAAGCTTTACATGCTGGCAAGTCGTCCAATCCTTGGCAGCATATGCCCCATATAGCTTAAGTTACTGCAACAGTGATCTATTCTAGCGTCTCCTGTTCTAGTAAGTTTACTTACACCAACTGTCCTTTCAGAATAAATAAAGAAATTCAGAGAAGATCTTGATTGATGGATTTACATAGTTATATAGATTGATGGATTTACATTCTTGTATATATCACCTGAGATTAAGAGGATGAGTGTTCCTTGGCAACCTTACATTTGAGCACTATCACCAAACTAATGAACATAAAAACAATAGCTCATTAAGCAGTAAATCAAACTTAGCCACATGTATTGTCATACCTAGTCATGGGTAGTGCTGCCTAAACCCATGATTGTGGTGGTTTATTCAATGCACATAAAGGAGTAAGATATGTAGTTGGTAAAGGCCCCATTTATCTTCTTGATTAAAAAGTATCCCTGAGAAGCAGACTGTGAGAAATGGTATCATACTAAAAATGTCACAAGTCTGATTTCTTCCCCATAACAGGTGCTTGGATTATCATTCTAGTACTGGTGTTGCTCTGCAGCATAGTGGCTCAGATGTCGACTGGATACTGTGAAACTGAGATCCTAAAGCTGGCAATAGTAGGTCAGATAATGTTAAAACTCCCATAGACCTTACTGAAAGAAGAAAAACAAGCGTTTCAGCCTTCAGTCTAGCACTTTGAACTACTAGGCCATTTTGATATGTAGCGTAAAATCTCCACTTAGAGGGGGATAACAGAAAAATGGGTAAAGAGATCAGAAGATCAAGTAATTAAAATAACAGAATTTAAAAAAATGTTAAAAAAAATCTAAATAACCCTCAGTGATTGCAAGTAAAATGGAAAATAATAAATGTAATAAAAAATACCAGAAGCCCCAAAAATCTGAACACACATCCAACATCTAACCCCAAAAACGTAACCAAAATCTTCCCAGGTCCCTAAAATGGCTAACCGTAAACTTTTTTCAGGCTTTTTTAAACTAAAGGACAACATGTAATATGTTTAGTGCTTTAATTACAGACTATATTGGGAACTTCTTCAGGACTGATACAGTCAATTAATAATCACAATTTTATATACACATATATATATATATATATATATATATATATATATATATATATATATATATCTTCCTTTCTTAAGATTCAGTGTGTGCTTGGTAGACAGTTGTTTAGTCGACGTTTATCCTCAATTAAGCAGCTGATCGATATGTGTCTGAGACTGAAAAATTACTAGGATTGGGGATTATGCCCTTACCCCATTATTGTGCAGTTTTGTAATTAGTATCTATAATTAGCAGGTGGTATAGGCCGCCATGCAAAAAAAATACAAAAAACAATGTTTTAATTTGTTTTTTGTTTTTTATTTTTGAATGAGCAAAGACTCTTTCTTTTTGCTTTTGATGTTGATGTTTTCGACATAAACACATAGATGTTTAGCATGTTGATGTTGAGTGTATTAATGTTTTATACTGCACCAATATCTATCTAGCTGTCTATCGAAAGGTAGAGAGCCATAGATAGATAGAGATATTCCAGATAACATTTAATATTATTTTTTTTGCCTCCATATTTTTAGTGAACAAATTCCATTAACGTCCAAGATCCATAAAAATGTCTGTACGAAGTTGATAAAAATGAAGTTATCAAACATCCCAACTAGCAAATTTGTAAAACAGACAACTGTGTTATATACATACATACATACATAAAATATAAAGACAATGCCAGTTGCTATTCACCACTAAACAGTGCCTTTTTAACAAAAATAAAAAGACTAGTGTCCCTTAAACCTTTGACAGGATAACTACAGAACTGTCCATTACATTTTTTGCTCCTGTATGCAGAACAGAAAGATAGACCAGTAAACTAGAAATTCCATACTCAAGGGGCATCTCCTATAACTGTAATATAACTGTTTTTCATAATTAGAGAACCATTTTACAATATCATCACAGCCTGTTTCCAGTGACTACAATTAATGGCCAACATTGTAACACTAACCATCCGTTTTCCCTTGTTTTGATGCTTGGAAAGACAAACATGCACAGACTGTAATTCCAAAAGCCAGAAACCGGAATGATCTAAACCTGGCAGACACTTTCTTACAGCACATGCCACAGCATCCAAGACTTTATCCCATATCCATTGGCTTTTGACACAACTCCATATTATGTGAAAGGAATTGGCTGCCACTTCCTTTCACATCCAATATGTACTATTAAGAGATCCTTGGTGCTTATAAATACTTAGTAGGGAATGTTGCCAGTGGTGAATTAGTTTGTAGTTGCTATATGCTAAAAGGGGTAACCCTTAAATTCTTGACACCCTAAAATAATTACTTCCCACTGATATTGATCAATATCCACATCTAATGCCCATCATCACTTATATTGAAGAAGGTCCCTATTTCTTGGTGTGATATCCAGAATATATATATGTATATATATATATATATATATATATATATATATATATATATATATATATATATATTATATATATACATGGAGAACAGAATATTGGCTGGTGTGGAGAAAGGTTCAGAATGGCTTAGCTAGTATAGCAGCAAGCAGCTCGGTTGGGAGTTTAGGGGTGGCACAGAAGTAGAGTAACCTTAATTGTAGGTATTGCCAGAATTTACAGCTGACATCCTGTTAAACAACACCACACTCTTGGAAAGATAATACGTTTGTTTGACTCATGGAATCCAGGTCACTCTAAAAATAAATACCCCCTGTTGATACAATGCTGCCAGTGTATCAGATATAGGGAGTTATCCCAGATTCTGTCCCAAGATGTGTTTGGCCCTATCCTGGCCCCCAATCATATCCCTCAAGATGGAAAGGTCTCTGCCTCTGCCCCATTAGTCCTACATTCTGTTTCTACCATCCTGATCTGTTAACTGCTTCTGTGTTAGTGTAATCTGCATCTCCACCTGTGCTCACCCTGGAAATGGAAAGGTTAAAGTCTGGGTAATGGAACATGCTCAAATATATCCGTAAGTCCAGAAATCATAGACCCCTTTCAGATATATGCTAATAGTTTTTTATATGAGCTACGAGGAGGCTTACTCTCCCACAGAAAGGAATTGAATATTTTTTGGCTTTTCTCTGGGTATGTGGCTTTATCTAAAAATGGAGTGTGCCTAGCAAAGAACAGATATTTGAGAGGTAAGAACATTTTAAAAGCTTGAATTATGGCTAACAAAGGTAAATTGTTTTTTTTCCCAGCTTGACAGAATGGATCTAAATTGATTCAGGACTGTCCCCAGGTTAATTTCAAGAAGATCCCAAATCTGTGCCATATGTAGTATGCCCATGTGTGTGTGAGCTGGGATATTAGGCTCTTAACTCTTGAATGGGCCCTTGCCTGGGTATCAGGCTGCTGCCTTTATAACTCTCTTGGAAATCCATTGTGTAAATATTACATTCTCACCTGTATAGCTCCATAGCTCCTGTGCACTAGGCTCCCACCTACATCCCCCTGCAATCCTCCTTTTGTGACAAGTAAGCTTCTTTGTGGTTTCCAGATATATTCTTATTTTCTAACAGAATTAGGAATGTTCTTCATTTGATCACTGCTGCAGCAGCCTTAGCTGTACAGGTTGTATTCTGATAAGGAGCAGCAGTCAACCAGCTTTCAGGGAACCTTCTATGTGCCAAAACCATTGACTGAAGCTGAGCTGACTAAAATCAGGTTTGGAGGAGAAGCCCTTTAGAACTTTTTTGGCACTGAAGAAAGTGCTCCCCTGCAGGCTTTTGAGCACTGAGAGTCGACTAACATTTTTCCATTGCTGGGCAGGTAAGTTCCCTTTGGAGAAAAAACCTTCCATTTAACTTTTAATGACTAAAAATGTATTTATTCTGTGAAACATAAAATATATACTCTAGGAAAAAGTGTTCTTATTGACTGTTGTATAACTTTTGATCACTTTTAAATGGGAATATTACTTTTTACTTTTGGGTAAAATATTGTTAAAACTTAATTTAAACTACTTTTCTGTGGCTAAACTGATGTTATTTTACTGTTAGGGGTTGTTGAAGTGATTAAAGTGTTTTTACATGTTTTAATGGAGAATAAGTTACTTTTGTATTGCTTACTTGTTTTACCTACTATAGCTGTAAAGCTTTGCCTGCAATCAAAGCATCTTTTTCAGCTTAACCATGGAATATCATCTGGCTTCCTCCATTCTACCTTTTAGCAGCCACAAAAAGAAAAGGATTGTTAAGTAGCCTTTGGCATCACAGCAGGCGGGTAAAATGTCTTAGTTGCAGGTGTGTGATTCCGTTTTGGCCAAAACTTGTTCTTCAGACCATTTTTCTTTTTTATTTGGGTCCTGCTGGTGTAGGCTGTACAGCCACACAAACTAAGGTTTAGGCATGCCCTCTGTGACTGTTGGCGTCCCCTTGGTTGGTAAGCAAGAGCCACTTTTGTTGGCCCTGGGAGAAGGGGCAGGGGATGACACTCTGCTTAACCAGAAAGCTGTGCCCAGGCCTGGGGAAGTTTTTCCTGACCAAAGTGTGTATTTTTCTTCATATACACTCACACAACACTCACACAATTACATCATGAAATATAGAAATTAATGTAAAAAAAAAAAAAAAAGTAAACCTATTTCTTCTCCTGTCTCAGTTACCATGGCCAAGAATAATTTATCAGGCTTAGATCAGGGATTAGTGCAGGCTCTTGACACTTCTTGCGAGGCTGTTTCTGGGAAAAGAAGAACATGATTTTTCAATTTTTTGAAAAAAAAAATCAACAGTCTGTACCTCAAAATGATTGTGAAGCACAGCTTATGTGTTATCTCTGCAGAATTCTAATTCAGATTCTGAGGAGAGTGTGGCATCAGGCGGTAATTTCAGAGGATTCTGTTTCACTGAAACAATTTCT
The DNA here is from genome assembly GCF_019279795.1 of Protopterus annectens. Classification (NCBI taxonomy): domain Eukaryota; kingdom Metazoa; phylum Chordata; order Ceratodontiformes; family Protopteridae; genus Protopterus; species Protopterus annectens. Next base: position 123,514,853 of record NC_056728.1, read on the forward strand.
AGAATGAATAAATTCTTTCAAGTGGGAAAGCAATGATAAGTCCCACAAAAAGAATTATAATTTGTTACAACAGGTATTTCCAGAATCAAGTCCTAGTTGAAGGATATTTTGTCACAGCCTGCAATTCCACTCACAGCCAACTTGATGCCCACAAGAAAGCAGGCAGACTTTGCACATTTCCTGAATTTTTTTAAGCTTTTATACACTCATCTCAGATATAAGCCAAAATATATTAATTTAGTGAATCCAGCTGCTACTAAACATATAGTTAATACTAATCAATGTTCTTTTGACAAGGATGGGAAGGCTTTTGATAGGATGGCAAAAGATCATATTCTTTTGTGTTCCCAAATTCTCTGTCTCCTGTGATAGCTTACTATAGACTGCAAATAATTCCCATTTTTCCATATTTAAATTACTAAGTGTCAGAAATCTCTTATTTGGTTAAGGGATCTGCTACACAGGCTGGAATTCCAAGAGAACTTATAAGGTCTTGTCTCACTTCTCACAAGATGATTTTCCTGGGGTGTCTCCTGGACAACTCAGCTCAAAGAGCTTTTCTTCCACAGGAAAAAATAGATGTGTCAGAGTATTTAGTGTGGGTTTCCTCTGGGTGCTCTGGTTTCCCCCCCACATTACAAATATATACATCTGGAGCATTTCTCCCCGGGCCTCCACTGAAAATTGGCTTTATTCCAAGTCGGATTTTCCCAGTAAATAAATGTTAAATAAAATAAATAAAATTACTAAGTGTCAGAAATCTTTCATTTGAGTAAGTGATCTCATGCACAGGCTGGGATTCCAAGAGAACTTATAAAGTCTTGTCTGACGTCTCACAAGATGACTTTCCTGGTGTGTCTCCTGAACAACTCAGTTCAAAGAGGTTTTCTTCCACAGGAAAAATAGATATGTCTCAATAAGGGACTTTCGCAGGATTTGGGGACTCATGGCAACTATGATACTTTTGCAAGACTCAACATGAGAAAAATTCAGTGGTACCTGAAATCTCTTTGTTCCCAAAATCAGTATTCCCTGACTCTTTGAATTCCATTTTTTGTGATTGCTTAACCAGAGATTTTGAGATGGAGCCACCAAATTTCTCAAAATTCAGGTCTCCCATTCTCCCTTTTTGCTCCAGCACAATCACAACATATGCCTTTGGACTTTGCTTGAGGAACAGTGTTCACAGGAATGAAAGTGCAGGGTCTTTGGAACAAAACAGATAAACAAAGCACATAAACCTAAAGGAGAAGTTAACTTTTATAAATGTTGTCAATTCTTTCAACTATCTGTGGTCTCCGTGACCTCTTCAAGTATCTACAGGCAACACCACAGTAATGTGGTACATAAACAAGCAAGGAGGAAGCAAATCTTAGCCTCTATGCAGAGTAGCCACAATAGCCTAGGACATATCTTTTCAGCATTATTTCACTCTACAGGCATCTTAAATACCATCACGACAAAACTGTGTGGCAGACAAGCTGAGCAGGACCAGGACAGACCCTCACAGATTGAAATTGAATTAGGAGGTTTTCCAAGAATTGATCCAGCTGTGGGGAATACCTCAAATAAATCTATTCACCTCCACTCTCAATCTTCAATTGGCACACTTCTTCTCAATGACTCCATGCATATATGCCTGGAAGACAGATGCTTTTTTCTTTACTATAGACCGGAATGTTCCTGTATGCTTTTCCACCTTTTCTACTAACACCTTGGGTAATTCTGAAGATTCAGGAAGATCCTCTAACAATCATTTTGATGACTCATTCAGTCTCGTGCAACAGTTTCTCTCACTTCTTTTGAAAATGGTGATTGCATTTACCACAAACTTCCTCACAGACTGGATTTACCCTCACAAGACCAGAGGCAATTGATACATCCCAGCCCCAAACAACTACAACTGGCTGCCTGGATGATAACATTTTACTACATTGTAGGTATGTTTTTCTCTGAAGATATACAACAGGTATTATCAGAGGCAAGAAATCCTGCTGCTAGAAAAATCACATATTAACAAATGGAAAAGATTTTCTAGTTGATGCCAGCAAAAGAACCATTATTCATTTAGGGCTAGTTTTCCTCTGGTTCCACAGTATCTGTGAGTTACTATCCTATGGCCTGTCTTGCTTCTCATTCAATGTTCACTTGTCAGCCATGTCATGGAGCTCCCTCTTTCAGTTTAACCAAGTTGCATATGAAACCTCCATGTAAAAGGTGGCTCATCCTTGGGATCTTAATTTTGTGTTAGAACAACTAACTCTTGTCCCATCTGAACCAGCTCATCAATCTGACTTGAGATTCTTAACTTGGAAAATGGTTTTAGTAATTGAGTTGACCTCTACAAGAAGAAGAGTACCTGAATTGCAAGTTCTCATGTTGGTTCAACCTTATCTCATTTTCCACAAATATAGCATTTCTTTAAGAACGAATCCTTCATTTATGCCTTAACTACTATCCAAGTTTACCTTGAATCAAGCCATCCATTTTTATTTCTTCTTTCTAGAATCTAAAAATGAGGGAGAAAGGATATTCTGATATATTGGATGTCCATAAAGAACTTGCATACTATCTTGATAGAAAAAAAATCATAACTTGTGATCAGTTGTTCATTTCTTGAAAATGTATGACAAAAAGGATAACCTGTGTCAAAATAGACTATTGCAAAATGGTTGTGTCATACTATTACATTTTTATACCTACCACAGCAAAACAATTCCAAGCTAAGTCAGGGTCAATTTACCAGGGCCATGGCTTCTGTGTTTTTTTTGTAAAGGACTGGATTAAGGAAGTATTCTAAAAGCAGCAATGCAGTACACTCTGCACACTTTTAAAAACAACTACAAACTAGTCTCCTTGTCCCAGTCTAGAACAGGCTTTGCTAACAACATTCTGCAGGGACTCCTGGAACCTCATCCTTCATCCTCCTCTCATTTAGTTTAAACTATTGTAATCTGCTCATATAGCTAAGCCTCTGGCAGCAGTCAGCAAATGAAGAGCATAGTATATTTGTGTAAGTAAACTTAGTATAACAGTAGATGGTCACTACTGCAGTAGCTGTTTCCGCCTTCTATCACCCCTTATTTTGTGTATGTTTTTATGCCAGAGCATGGACTTTTTACTATTATACATATAAAACTCAAAAGAGAGAATCACAGATGGTGGGAAAAAAGAAAGACTCATAAAAAACTGCACAGCTCATAAAAATGAGTCACACAAAATGAATTCTTCTCTGTCACTAAAAAGCACTATAACAGTAAAATCCAACTACAAAACTGATGTCATGTGTCATTTTTCTAATGATACTGTTAGGGAAGGTTTTTTCCCCTGAACATCTTTATTAAATTTTCATGTATGACAAAGACAATCTTACGTTTATATAAATGAAAAACATATAAAATGATACCACTTTAGTTGCAAATAGTTTATATCACAGGCACCCTTGAAACAACTAAAGTTGGAAACATACATCATTTATAAACCTTCCAGTTATTGTCAGTTAAGCATTATATGACTCATTCAAATCCTGCCTATTAAACCTCGTTCCTCCTCTGCATATATTGTTTCCACAATTTCCATTTTTCCTATGTAGTTTGCTCCTTCCCTTTTTTAAAGATCCCAATTCCAGTTGTTTTATCTCTGTTACTATATTCAATACTTCTAGTAAAGTTGGTCTAACTTTGATTTCCATTTTCTAGTAATTGTTTTTTTGACTGCCACCATAATTAGATTCAGCAAGGCTTTACTGTGTCTAGGCAATTCTAATTCTGTATCATAACTCAAAAAATCATCTCACAAGTCGATCCAATCTGCTCACCCAGCATGTCCAAAAGAGCGGCCTACAGGCAATCCCTAAAGTCTGCTAGCTCATTACACTCCCAAAAAATATGTTCTCAGCTACCTCTTTTTTGCCTGTCATACCTCCAACATTTGCTATCCACCTGAGGAAAACTTCTTTGGAGTCTACTTGGGGTATAAAAATACCCATGTAAAGACTTCCAAGAAGAGATCCTAAATCTTCTAGATTTTGTTGCATATTTAGGAGGTATACATATACCACCCACTGTCTCTTCATGAATTGCTTATCCAATCTCTCTGCCCAATCCTTTCTAACCTTTTCTGATTGATTTCTATAATTATCATGCAATATTTTATATTCTTTACCAATTATTCCTTTTTAATGGCAGCTGCATTTTAGATTCTATTAAAAAACTCTACCAGTGTTGGTATTTAATTTAGGAGCCCATATTTCTTCTTTTTGCCTATACCCTGATATCAGTCCTTGATAGGGAAGGCAATCTCTAACCTGCAGTCCAAATAAATTCTTGGCCTCTTCCCATTCTTTTACCTTTCCCTTTCTAGTTATTTGCTCCGAATACCTTGGTTCCTTTGCCAGTTTTCTCCAGTAAATTACAGCCCTCTCTTGCCTATTATCTGTATTCCTGACCGCAGTCATCCCTAGTGGCAAAATCTTTCTCCATTCTCATACTGGTTTGGTTCTAAGAATACTCCCTGCTATTTTATGAATATAATAATATGTATGATGTTGGTTGTTCTCCTTAAGAGTCTGCATCCAAAATCCCAATCTCTCTTTATTTCATGAGCTTCCTGCCTGTGTCAGCATCATTCATGTCCACTTTGAATTATAGTTTTCTACTTGTGCTATGTATGAGTCTTAACTGTGTTGCTCTAAAATACCCCCTCAAATTAAGTAGTCCTAGTCCACCTTATTCTGTTGGTAAAATCATCTTATCCCACTTGACCCTTGCTGTTTTCCTTTTCCAGATAAAATCCTTCAACTCTTTTTAATTGCTATTCACAACTTCTCCTCTGGTTGATTAAAATATGCCTGACCTCTGTACAAGACTAAAGGGACTAATAGCATTTTAATGGCTTGTATCTTAGTATCCATATCCATGTAACAAAACTTACAGTTTCTCAATTTTGTATTATCTTCTGTTTAGTCTCTTCCCACATATCCATAACTGCCAGCACAGTCATTTCTAATCCATACTCCTAAATACTTCATTTTATCATGTCCCCATAAGTATGGATATTCTTGGACCAATTTGCATGTGGGTACATAATTTACCACTACTGCCTTTGTTTTAGCTTCATTAATTTTGCATCCCAAGAAGATTTGAAACTATATTAGAATGGTCCATAACACTGTAATGTCCCTGCCTGGTTTTGTCATGTATAAAATAACATCATCTGCAAATAAAGCCAACTTTTCCTGACCACCAAACCAATTATATCCTTGAATTTCTGAGTCCCTTATTTTCTTTGCCAATGGTTCTAAATATAATGCAAACAACAAAGGGGAAAGTAGACAACCCTGCCTGGCTCCTCTACTCAAGCAGAAATTATTGGAAAGGACCCCTCCCACTTTAATTTGTGTCTCCGATCCCTCATATATTCTTCTAATCAACCTTATAATTGTATCAGAGAAAACAAATGCTTCTGTTGCCCTGCTTATGAAGTCCCAGTCTACTCTATCAAATGCTTTGTCTGCATCAAAAGCTACCAATAAAAGTGGTACTTTATTACATTCTGCTTCCCTCTGGATCATCAGTGTTCTGTTAATATTGTTGAATGTTTGCCTCTCCTCCAGAAAACCACACTGATCCATATCTATCAATTTTGGTATCACCTTTGCTATTATTTTAGTCATTATAGAAATAAGCACTGTATAATCATGGTTTAGTATTGAAATGGGCCTCAATGAAGTTGACTACCGTTACCACTGCCTTCTTCCAGGATGCTGGTACTTCTCCTCTTAAAATACTGTTAACAAAACCTTCCAGATTTTTATCAGTTTTTTCCCTCCTAACTTCCAAACTTCCAGAGGAATACCATCTATTCCTGGGGACTTTCCTATCAATTGGTTATGCATAGCCATTTTTATCTCATCCCTTCCTATCCTGTTAGTAACTGAGCCTCATCTACCTCTAATTTTGGCATATTTAATTATTCCATAAACATTTCCATTTTTACTTTTTCTTGATTTACATATTTCTTTGCTGTATACAAATTTTCATAAAATTTCCAAAATTTTTAATACATTTTCTTGTCATCTTCCGTGTTATAGAGTCCCTACGATTTGTCACTGTCCTTTCCACTTTCTGTTGCCTGAGTTGTTGTACTAAAAGATTTTATGCTCTAGAATTATTATCAAAAATAGTTGCTTATCAGCAATCTTTCTAAACTTGTGCATATTATTGATGTGATCCCTTATTTTCTGTTTAGCATTCTGCAGTTGCTCCTTTTCATGTTCTAAGAGATCCCCCATATTTTGCAATACTTTAACATTTGTAAATCCCTCTAAATAATTCTTGTTACTGTTTAACCATATCCAGGGATGGCCTTTGGTCAACTGGTGCCTAGGCAAAAGGGCTCAACAGCCCCCCCCACACCACCTGGTGCCCCCAACCTGTTCTACATACACCATCCAGATTACTGGAAAAGTGCCCCTGCTAGAACAGTGCCCTAGACGGCTGACAAGTTGGCCTATGCCTAAGGCCAGCTATGACCATATCTCTCTTTCTTTTATTTCCAACCTAGTTTTAAACTACACTTAAATTTTATCCCACTCCTTAGTTATGTTTTCAGAAGATAATGCCATCTTCTCTAGTAGCTCCTGAATTAATTCCACAACCCATTCCTTAAATTCCTCTTTTTGCAACTGACAGGTGGGAAAGTGCCATAGTCTCATTTTTATTTCATTACCGTGCTTCTGTATTTTAGTTATTATTGGAAAATGATCTGAAATAGTTATTAGGTATGTTTCAAAACCTTCAAATAAATGCAAATGTTCCTGTGAGATATAAAATCTATCTAGCCTAGCCCAGTTTTGGTATCTTGGTGAGTAATATGTAAATTCACTCTGAACTCCTAGTACTGAATTCACATCTTCCATGCCAAACATTTTCATACATTTCTTCAAAAATCTACCCTCCTTTGTTATATTTTCCCTTCTAGGTCCCCCAGACACAGCTTCACTGTTGGAAACTAAATACCATTCTTCACCTATAAGTAGTATTCCTTGCTGAAAGCTGATTATTTCTCCCAGAATTTCCTTAAGCTTCATTATAGTAGTTTTAGGTGGAATGTAAATGCATGCCAGTGTAATCCTCCTCCCTCTTGCAATTAATATAAGTACTCCTCTTTTCCTTTTCCCCAGATATTCATCTGAATAACCACCCTGAAAACTTTTCTTTATCAAATTCACATGTTCAGTTCTTTCCAGGTGTGTATCCTGTAACTTAGCTATTTGCAGTCTACATTTTTAATATAGTTTACTACTCTTTCTTTTTTACATTTATCTGTAAGACCATTCAGATTGAAAGACATTACAGAAAGTATCATTTTCTTATATAGTTATTACTACCACCTTTTATGTATAACTACTTTTTTTGTTAAATGTGTAGCTCCAACTTTTATGTTACATGCATGTACTGGGTTCAGCAGGTTGATCTTTTATACAGTTGTTTCTTGTCATATCCATCTTACATAACTTTTTTTTTTTGAAAGCACTCAAACAGAACAAACAAGCCTCCCCAAACCCCCAAAAACCTATTAACTTAATACTAACACACAAAAATATATTGACGTGTTTGCTTCCTAATAAGAACAGAAGTTTTAAGATGATAGCCAGACAGGCTAGAGTTAACCAAGAAGAAATGTTAGTCATTCTAAGATGCATGTGCTATTAGTAAGTGCTATTTGATTTTGTCTATCTTTATAGCTCTCCAACCTGAGAAAACACTTGAATGCTTTCAGTGAACACTTTCTCCAAGCCATTTCGCTTTATCAAATTGTCTTCTAGTAACATGCAAACCAGGCACAAAACTGTTAAAGGTACCTTGTTTACCAGAACAAATACTTATAATATTCAATATTCTTTTCATTCTTTGTAATAAACTTGCTGCTGATAATGTCTAGGGTCATAACCCAGTCATTTCTCTATGCAAGCATGGGAAAAAGCACACTGATTTTTCTTTTGTCATACACTCTTAACCAGACCCTTCCTCTTCCCCCTTCTCTTCCCCCTCTCTTTCTTTTTTTTTCATTGCAGTGCCTACGTTTCTTAAAACTGAACAAAGAAAAAAAAAAAGAGAAGAAGGGAGAAAAAGAAAAAAAAAAAAAAACAAAAGCACCTGTTTATATTAGTATCCCCATTACATTAAAAAACTGAGAACATGTTATGTCAAGTCTAATTGGTTTTGTACTATCTTTAAAGCTCTTACAGCTCAGAAACCCCTTGTTTGTTTTCAGAGATGTCTTAACCAATTTCTCTTTTCTTTTTTTTTCTCTCAGCCAATCCCCTTCTACCAGATTTTCTCCAGTTTCTCTTTATCCGATTGTCTCCATGGAGACATGAAGTCCAGCTGTAGAATTGCTACTTATTATACATACATTTGTTAGGGAAAAAAGTCACATAATATTCAATATTCTTTTTCATTTACTTGCTGTCTCTTAAATATAATCAGTCAAAGGTCCTTAAGCCAGTCATTTCCCCATGCAAGAATGAAAAAAGGCACATTGATTTTAACATTGTCATGCCTTTTTAACCAGGCTCCTTTTCTTTATCATTGCATTGCCTACCTATAATTCTCAAAACTGTAGAAGAAGAAAGAGAAAAGAGGGAAGAAAAAGAAAAACAACACCTGTTTACAATCCCCATTACATTTAAAAATAGCATGCAAAAAACATGCATCACAAATACAGTACTATTAAGAAAAGAAAGTATTTACTTTGCTCACAGCTGGCTTTTCCCCTCTCTTCCCCTCCGCAAAGCATTTTTCTGAACATTAATGGCATGAAGTAGGACATATACTTTAGAGTCCCCCACACTTCCAACAGATTTTGAAAAACTACAATATTTCAGGATTTCTTGTTCTGTCATACTTCAGAAATATAATTACTGCATTGTAAACCCACATTAAGTTACTGGTTTTATTACTGCTCTTCTCCATTGCCCAAATCCTGTCTCTGCTTCATTTCCAATGTACTCTCAATTCTTCCAACCAACTCTCGTGCTCCCTTCCTTCTCTCCAACATTTTCCATTGAAATACTGAAAAATGTTTCACAGGTACAGTCTCTCTGCAGTCTTTATTACCAGAGGAACAAGAAGCAGAATCCCATTCTGCTTTTTGTTGGACAAACTTTTGTATTTTTCCTCCTTAGAATGTGATCAATCAAAAAAGTACTTTGTTCCTCCAGGGAAGAATACCTTAAAGACAACTGGATCCAGCAGCTTGAATCTCATACTTGCTTCTCAACATTCTCTGATTAATGGAAGAAATTTACTTCTCTTTTGTCATGTGTACAATGCATAATCTATCTCCACAAAAACTCTGCTGTCTCCCACGTTTAATATTTTGCCCTTCTGCCACAGTTTTGTCAGAATCAGCTCTTTCTGCTGGTAGGATTTTATTTTTGTGATTAAAGGTTTAGGTTGCTTTCTTATAGCTAGGTTTGGAGCATATACATAATGTGCCCTGTCAACTAACGACTCCTGCTGTGGAATACCAGTTCAGTTGTTTATTTGTGCTTTCATAAAATAATATGGTCTGTTCCTTCCAGCTTCTCTGATATAGAGGAAAATCTCAGATTTTCCATATGTGCTCTGCCCTCTAATTCTATTATTTTTTTAAACATCTCTTCCTGAGCAGTTTCATATTCAGCCAGTCTTTTCTTCATTTCAACCTCTAATTTTTACAGCTTTGTCATCTCATTTGAATATATGTTTAAAGCTTCTTCCATTTCTCCAGCCTTTTGTTGTTTGTGTTATACTCCATCAGTGTTTTGTTTACTTTAAACAAGTCTGTATGCAGTTGTCTTATATCTTCCTGTAGGTTATTGGTAGTCATTGCTTTTTGCTGAACAGCTGAAAAACTTTCTCCAGTCAGTGTTTCTTCCCCACTTTTTGTAGCTGAGTTTTTCCCTGGGTCTTCTGTATTTCTTTATTCCTGGCATCCAGGTATTGCATTTATTAGACAGTTACTGAAATTTACCCATAAATACAAGTCTACTGGCCTTCTCTGCTGAGTTTCTGTTTTCATACTGAGAGAGCTAAAAACAAGCTGTTACTTAGCGTGCAGCCATCTTGGAAGTCCACTCTGCATATTCAATTGTCAATCATCCTGTCCAGCATTTTCTTGCAGTATGATTGGATTTTGATAACGTTGTACTGTCCATAGTTATAAATGCCCCCTTTGTTTTTGTACACTAGCAGACTGCTTGTTCTCCAGTCATCTGAAAATCAGCTTTCTCTCAATACCATAATGAGTACCTTCAGGAGTAATTTCTCTTCTAACTCTCCCAGCATCTTGAACATGTCTGCTGTGTCTTTGTCTGATAATGCTGCTTTTCCTAATTTAATTTTCCTTAGTGGTCTTAACTTCTTTTAGTGTGCGTCCTTTCTTTTTCATCACAGGCTGTGACTGGAAGAATACACAGTCTATTGGATTTTTTTCATTCTGAAGTACTCCTTCCATCTGCATTTAATGTCTCTGGTCTGGTGAGCAGATTGTTTAAAATCTTTTTTTAAAATCCCTCTGCTCCAGCCAAAAGCATCTAGCTCTCCGGGTGGTGTGTGGTCCCTTCTAAGTCCTGTGTGGAGACATAGCCGGTCCCTCTAGTTGAAACCCTGTAAGGCTAATGATATCCTACTGAATAGTAGGGAAACTCAATCCTAGAAGCCCCTCAGGATCTATCTGGACCCTCTACAGTCAGCCTCCCAGTCTTCTAAGTCCTGTGTGGAGACATAGCCGGTCCCTCTAGTTGAAACCCTGTAAGGCTAATGATATCCTACTGAATAGTAGGGAAACTCAATCCTAGAAGCCCCTCAGGATCTATCTGGACCCTCTACAGTCAGCCTCCCAGTGTAGGTGTTATCCTACAGTATATGTATTGATTTACCTTTAACCTTGTGAGCGAGATAACTTGGAATTACTAGGGACTGCATTAAATTTTATTCTATTTTGTAAGGGCCTGCACACCCGTGGACCTACCCCTCCTACCATCTCTTTTTTAACTTATCTCCCTTTCACCTACTATCCTAGTGGAATCTGTGTTTTCCCTACGTCATCCAGTAGGGGGCAGCATATCTTAGGCCTTGGAATACCATCTCTCACTGGTTGTAGAAACCAACGAGCTCTGTAGACCAGCTAAACTCAGATATCAGTGCTTGTACTCTCTATTTATGTACTTACCCCCCACCCAATGTTTCCTTTACAATAGGAATTATCCCAGGTAAGTCTGGAAGTTTTTTGTTTTTTTACTAAATAGACACCTTTGACTATCACCTCTTTTGTTTTTCCTACTGGCACCTGTGATTATCCCTCTGTATAAACTTCCTTTCCTGCCTTTTGGCACTCTCTATAAAAGTCTCTCTCTCTGTTGTACAACCACTTTACCTTTACCATGCCTGTATTTCATTTTAATGAATTTTAATATACATACAGTCCCTCTCCATAACTGATTGCCTCTCAGCCTCTCTCAGCTGAAACCCGCTCCGTTCGCCCTACGGGCTCACTCCGCTCCCCTACCCTACCCCCAATTCCCACCCACCCCCAGGGGTCCTACACTTATACTTCCCTAACCACACCCTCTCTCTCTTCCATTCACTCCCATAATTCACCCCACCCCACATACTTTAGCCACACCCCTACCCTCTAACACTCACTCACAATTAAGCCACTCATTAGAGTACCTCTACCATATCCTCCTACTTTTAACTTGCATATCTTAGTACCCTCTCTTTTCTCTTCTTGTATCCTCTTATCTTCCTCTCTTCCACATCTTACTCCATCTTTTATCCATTCACTCAAGTTCTTATTTTATTATTTCCTCAAAGATGCCTCTCCCTAATCTAGCCATTTTAACACTTACAATTATACTCTTAACTACCCTCTTCTCAGCCTACCTTCTTACCTCCTTTGAAAAACCGCACTTTTATCAGCTTAACCATTCCCACAAACAAACTACAATATATACACACATATCCCTACATAGACATTCTAACATAACTTCCACTCCCAGATACCTACTACCTAAATACCACAGACTCTCCCATATTAAACATAACCTACCCTCAGACAAAAAATTTAAACTTCTAACTTACCTTAGAAATAATCCTGCAACAAACACAAATAACCCCCCCTTAATAGATGGCGACATCCACCCCAACCCTGGCCCTACCAGCCCTACTATCCAAACAACTCACCCTAAACTCAATAATTCTCTCCCTATAGGGCATCTGAATATCCAAAGCATCAATAATAAAGTACCTCATCTTCATGCCCTCCTAGCTATTTACTCCTTTGATATCCTCTGCCTCACTGAGACTTGGTTAAAACCTGAAACAAAAGATAATGAAATTATTCCCCAAGGATATAATATAGTAAGACTAGACCGAACAAAACATAAAGGTGGTGGAGTAGCACTTCTATTTAAAAATGGACTTCACATCTCTACCCTACCATCTTATGCAACCCAGGATAGCAACACAGAAGTCCTCATAACTAAGCTCCAAATTAATGCTAACAAATCTTTATACATTATCTGTATTTACATACCACCTGGCAATAATATAACTACATTAGAGGCTTTTCTTAGCTGGGTGTCTTCTACTTACCCCCAAGAAACAATAATACTAGGCGACTTTAACATTGACTGTAAAAGTGTTAGTGCTGAAAATCCTACCTTTCATATCAACCTCCATGGCTTTAACCAAACCATAACCTCTACAACAAGAATTAACAAACCTAATAAAAAAGAGAGTACCTTAGACTGGATACTCATAAACAAAGTAAAACAAACTTACAAAGTAGGAACCCTGCCAGATGATGTAAGTGATCATTCTTTGACCTACATCACAAGAGAAAAGAAAGACTTTCCAAACCCCCCGCCTTTAGGATAGCACGCTCTACCAAACACTTTAACACAGAATTATTTCAAACTGAGCTCAGAGCATGCAATTGGAACCCTTTAAAATCCCTTCCACTTGAAGAGGCTGTAAAGTATTTTAACACTACTTTTTTTATCTATCCTTGATCAGCATGCTCCTATACGTTCCATCAGAATGAAGTTCAACCCAGCCCCTTGGCTCTCAAATGAAACTAGAAATCAAATTCTACTTAGGAACAAAGTTTGGGCCAAATGGAGATCTAACAGAAATAGCTCTGATCATCTCCATTTTAGGCAGCTTAGAAATAGTACAAAAAAGCCAATACTTACAGACAAAAAAAAACTACTACTGTAAACTTCAACAAGCTCATCAAAATAATCCTCAAAAGTTCTGGTCTTGCATAAATAAGCTCCTTTCCCCAGGTAACTCCCGAACACCCACCCCACTTGATACAGATCCAAACACTCCACATCAAACTGCCAGTACCTTTAACTCTTTCTTCACTGAGACTATACAATCTCTATCTAGGCAACTTATCTCTGAAAACTCTAACCTTCCCATCAATTTACCATGCTCTTACTCTAACTTCAAACTACAACCCATCTCTACTTCTCTCATCTATAAATTTATTCATAAATTCAAGCCATGTACTCCATCCGCTGACAAACTTCCGTCCCAATATCTCCAAAAAGCAGCCAAAGTAATTGCCTACCCTATATCTATACTTATAAATAGGACAATCCAAGAAGGAACCGTCCCAGATATTTGGAAAATCTCCCATATTATCCCCTTACATAAAGGTGGGAACTCTAATGAGTACTCTAACTATCGGCCAATTGCTCTCTTATCAACCTTAGCGAAAATTCTGGAGAAATGCATTCACCAACAACTTTTACATCATCTCTCTATACATAACTTAATAACAAGCTGTCAGCATGGCTTTAGGCCATCACATAGTACCACTACTGCCCTCCTATCCTTCACAGTTACCATCAATAGAAACCGCAACAAAAACATACTCTCATCTGCACTCTTCTTCGACCTCTCTAAAGCTTTCGACATGGTTAACCATACCCTCCTAATCAATATTCTTGAATCTCTCTCCTTTGATTCTCTGGCTATTAAATGGTTTAGATCATACCTCAGCAATAGGCAACAGGCAGTTCTCTGGGAAAATCAAATTTCTTCCTTCTTACCTGTCACTATCAGGGCTCCATTCTTGGTCCACTTCTTTTCTCTTTATTCATTAATGATCTACATGTAGCAATTCCTCAAGCCACCTGTATTCAATATGCAGATGACTCCACACTAATATGCTCAGCAACCTCTCCATCTGAACTATGTTCTCTTACTCAAAATGTTTTCAACACTGTAGAAACATGGTTTACCAAACGTTGCCTCCTTCTTAATGCCAAAAAAACAAAACTTCTTCTCTTTACACCCACTACTAGGTCCACCCCCTTAGACTTCTCAGTCTCATCAAATAATGGCACTGTCATTTACCCTGACTTTACCACCAAACTATTAGGAATAACCATTGACAATAACCTCACATTTGATCATCATATAAACAACACCATTAACATAGTCAACAGAAAAATAGGATCATTATATAGAATAAAACCATTTTTAACCACAACAGCCAGAGCCAAGATTGCTCACTCCCATCTTATCTCAACCCTGATGTATGCCTCACCTATATTTACCAACCTCAAAAAAACTAACCTGAACAAATTAGCAACTTCCTACAATAATATTGCCAGATTCACTACTGGCAATCCCTTCAGAACTCACCACTGTTCTAATCTTAGGCAACTAGACTGGCTGGAATTCCAAAACCATCTGATAATCCCCCAACTCACAATGGCCCACAAAATATTTTACCAACCCGATAATACCCCTATACTCTCAAAACTCTTAGTCCCATATAATAATCTGAACTCCTTACGTTCTTCTAACAAACTCCTTGCTAACATAGCAAAGTCTAATAATACAGCTGATGACTCTATGTTTACAAATACAGCAGGAAGAAACTGGAACCTGTTACCCAATGAACTAACACTAATTACATCCTTGCCACTCTTTAAACAAAAACTCAAAAAACACCTCCAAATGCACTGGCTATGCCCTTGTAGTAATCCTGACTAACAACCATCTCCACCCCTGTTTCTTCCTCTTCTAACCAAAGTTTCAAACATTTAATTACTCAATCTTGTATTATGACTGACACTATTTAAACTCTAATCAACTTATTGCTTATATCCTTGAACCTGTCGGGATCCATTGTACATAACTATTACAGTATTATAACTGTTTTAGCTTTCTTAAGCAATATTATGTTCACTGTTACTTTTCTTAATGTGTTCTGATCTCTGAAATGTATAAATTTCCTGTTCCATTTGGTTATTATAACTGTTTTAGCTTTCTATTATGTTCACTGTTACTTTTCTTAATTGTGTTCTGATCTTTGAAATATAAAAACTTCCTGTTTTATTTTGGTTTATTAATCCTGTATTTACCATGTAACAATATTTTTTATACTTTTTATATTTTTGTATATGTGTGTGGAGCTTTTCTCCCCGGACCTCTACTGAAAATGGATATATATCCAGCTAGACTAGCCCGGTCAACAAATGTAAAATAAATAAAATAAATTGTTCCTGGCCCACTTCTTCTTTAGGTGCAAGAGCACTAAGTATCTCATTGAACTTCTGTGCTTTTATTTAATTCAACTCCAGGATTTCAGTCTAGTACCTGTTAACTTTAGGGCCTTCTCTAACTACTGCTTGTAGATGTTTGTGGCCAGCAGAGGTTTATTTTGGAGGCTTACAGTTTGAAATCTCTGATTCTATCCCAAAGCCCATTCATTGCTATGAAGAAGTCTACCTAGGTTTCATGTTGATCATTGTTGTACATGATCTTGTGAATACATCTCTTGGTGAATCATTTGTTGGCCACCATCAAGCCATTCGCCAGAGAGAAGTTTATAATGGCCTCTTCCTACTTTATTGCTGTTAAACATCTGGTTAGACACAAGCAGTCCTCATCCTGCTCTGTCTGTGCAGATATAAACATTCAGATCACCCCATTATCAACACCAATTCATTTTGTCCTGCTTTACCTGGGGAGGTCCTGCTACTACTCCCTGAATGCCCTCTTTACCTTGCCATCACAACCCTGCTATGGGCATAGGATTGATTTATGAATACTGCCCTACTTTTACACTGGACTATGACTGCCACTAGTCTGCCACTGCCTCTGATGACATCCCTCACTGTCTTCAGAATACTCTGCCTTACCACACATACCACTTCTAGTCTGACCTCCCTCTCGATTTAAAGGCAAGCCACTTTGCCGTGCTATTTTCCCATCTTGTGTCCTAGATACAGAGACTATCCATTTTCCTCCTTCCCGTCATGTCAGCCACTTTCAAGCTGCATTCTGCCAGTCAATCTACATTTGGTGTAGCAATCCAGTATTTTTGGCAGATTGATTGGTTTTATATCCAGGTTTTGCTCAGTAGAGTGAAAGTCAGGAAACTCAGGCTGGACAACAGGACACTGGCTATCAGATATCTTACTGACTCAGGGTTGCTGCACTTTGTAATAGCCACATGTTGGCCAACAGTGGCATGCAAATCCGCTCCCACTGTTAGCATAGGTTGCTTGTGTAGGACTGAGTAGACCAACTCCTCAACCTACTCAGCAATGACAAATGCACATGCCTGTTTTTTATGACTTTAGTCAACAGGATGAAATCACCTAACTGCAATTTTTATAACCACATAGGGCTTAGAAATACAGTGAAGTAGGACCTCATTGAGGAGTGTAGTCTGAAAAATGATCTAGGACATCATGTAGGATGTCTGTAGGATTTTCACCCTATCGGTTCTAGTGCACATTTATATGTGGTCCAGTTGAACAGAATAATCCAATGAACTGTATAGTGATGCAAAAGGTAAAAGATATTAGTATGGCTGCATGTTTTAGGTGTATTTATCTTTCCATCTATCTATATGTCCTTTGTTGACCTTGTTAGTCCAACTAGGCTAATGGCCTGCTTTCAAGGGAGACCCGAGGTGGTATTTATACTACTGGATAAATTTTAGACAAGGAGTTAAGGAATTTCTTTGATTCTTTTCGATAGGTGCCGTGGGATAATTTACATCCACTAGAGCTACTACCAGCTCGAGCAGATAGGAGTTTGATTATGTCCATGTTTATGCCAAAATGAGACGCATTCCTATCCTGGTGCTTGCATCTGTTGAAGTATATATATGAGCACCAGAAACAATTTACGTACCTAACTAGAAGAAGATTAAGAACAAAGTAGGCTTGAAAGCAGAGTAGGGCACCATTTTAGTAGAACACCATGATGGAGAGAATGCAGTAGGAAAAAGGAAGATGACAGAAAACAGCAGCTTAACTATGATGGAAAACAGAAGAGCTAATGAGAAAAAAAACAAAGTAATAGAAAACAGAAGAGAATGAAAATAAATGTTTATGATTACAATTCCTTGTGTCATATAACTGAACCAAGCTGATTATTATTTTGTGAAAACTACATAAAGTGTAGAAAATATGGAAACGCTAATGTACACATGGCGAAATACGAAAACATAAAAGTAAGATTTGTAGATTAATACAATTCTAACTGCAGAGGTTAATGCTAATAGGATGGTATGATGTCCCATACTGAAGGAGATGAGCCGAATGACTTAGCTACAGGTTAACAGCAAAGCTAAAGAGCACATATGTCCTAAAAAAGGGGAGAAAAAAGAAGGAAACTCTGAACAATAAGCAAAGAGTTCAAGAGTGTGTAGATATCTGTAAAAAGTTACTGGCATATGCATTAGAGAGAGAGAGGTAACTTTCTGAAGTAAGTTTAGTAAGTATGAATTTACAGATTAATATAGGAAATTATTTAAAATTGGGGACAGATAAAGTTTTATAAAGTATGATTGCTAATTTACTTGTGAGTCTGATATGCAAACTGAATGAAGAGAAGACTGAACTATTAAAATCAAACACAGCAGCAGTTGAAATGTATAAAACAACAACAATAAAAGCAAATATTAATGGACTATCAATTATTGCAGTCATTGTTAATGAAGAAAGTGATCTTCATGACACAGTAATCACCAAATATGGAGGAAGGACATAATACAGCCTTTTGGGTATATGATGACTGTGCATGGTTTGCCTATGCCCGAGAGAAAAAATAGCATTTCATCCAAAAGAATATGGGTGGGGGGGTACCATTCTGGTTCAGCCTTCAGCTTAAAGTCAAGATGTGGTGGGAAGCACTGGGCATGAATTGCTTAGTTTAAGCAGAGTATAGCAAGGCTAACTCTACAGGACTGTGCTTCAAGAGGGATTTAAGTCATACTGGTATAACCATTCTTCTTTCTGGCATTAAATCCATCCAGATTATTTACAATTTGCAACCATACATTAAGGTTATCCCTTCAGAACTGAAAACAATGATCATAATTTACTCATAGATTTCTGAAAACTTTGCCTTGATGTAGAGGAAGACAGGAGTACCCCTATCACATGTAT
Source organism: Protopterus annectens (assembly GCF_019279795.1). Taxonomy (NCBI): domain Eukaryota; kingdom Metazoa; phylum Chordata; order Ceratodontiformes; family Protopteridae; genus Protopterus; species Protopterus annectens. The sequence goes on from NC_056728.1 coordinate 123,533,331, forward strand.
TATTTATTATGACAGTGTAAATGTTAGAATGAACAAGGAATATGTATTCATGTGACTCCCCTCTTTTCATCATTCTTGACAAGCTAATTCTTTATTTTCCAGTAAGTAGTGCTTGATTTCTTTCTAACTTCAGAATATCTGCCTAAATTCTTCATCCTTAAATTTTCAGGGTCTATGTATTTGTTTCACCTCAAGTGTTTGTCAGTGCTCTGAACAGATTCAGACACCCTGAGTGACATTTTTCCTGTAAAACGAATATATAAGGAAACAGCTCCAGTACTTAGTAGTAATGGCCATCCCTCCTGGCATGTCTAAAGGACAATTCCCTGTGCTTTCTCCTATTAACTTGGTGAACTTGGGCATTCTGAGGCAGTGTAGCAACTGCCTCATGTACGCAGACAACCCTCTCCTCTTACCTCCCAACACTCAGACTTGTGAGAGATGCACTCTCAAGCCAAGACTGGAATAGCTGGTCAAGATGAAAAGGTCAAAACCTGCACCACACCACATGCAACACAGCCCTCCAGAACACCCACCATCACAGCTCTCACATAAAAACACAAACCACATACCCACCTTTGTGGAGGCTGGCAATAGAAATCTACCCAAACATCAGAGATCTCCAAGGCAGAAACGCACTCGACCACAACAACACAGCACAAACCACAAGACACATAGCTCACCTACTCAGTGTGCCTCTCAACCTAAGCCCCTAAGGCAAAACAGCTTGCCCAATACACTAATCATAGGTGACTCAATAGTGAGGTACACTGATGTCCCACTCACTAGGTTGAATTAGGAGAAGGTAACAGTCAGCTGTCTATCAGGTGCCAGAATCCAACACATAACACATGCACTCACGTCACTCCACAACAAGTACAAGTATGAATCTGTCACTGTCCATGTGGGTGTGAATGACCTGAGACACACCTCCCTGGACTACATGAAAAGAGACATGGAGGAGCTCTCGGATTATGTGGCCCAGGCAGCTATGACCCTAGCCCTGAGCAGCATCCTACCATCACTCAGAATGATACTGCAGTACTAGCAGCAAATGATTGACTTCAACAATTGGCTAAGTTTCTGGTGTCATTCTAAGGGGATCCAGTATCTGTCTGCTTGGGATGACATGACTGACAGACCTGCATCTGTCACCCCTGGGTTTCCAGATACTGGCTAAGGCTCTTGCCACCCCTATAGTGCCTTTTTTAGGCGATGTTCCAAAGTCCTAATTACCACTGTAACAGCTATAAATAAATGCAATCTGGGCATCATGCTGCTCAACGCTAGAAATCTAAATCTCAAGATGCACTTGCTCGAAGCACTCCTCAAAATGGAGAACATCAACATTTCTGCTATAACGGAGACCTGGTTTAAAGCAGCAGAAAGCAACCCTGGGCTACCAGGCTATAATTCATTCCACACCTTTTGGCCCCAGAACATGGACCGAAGCTCCAAAGGCAGTGGTGTCTCCATATTCATAAAGGATATGCACACCTCCAGACTAGTAGCCCAGCATAACACATCTGAGATACTTCAGGTACAACTAACATTGGGTAAGACAGCGATTCAGGTTGTAGCCTGCTATAGGTCCCCAACCATGTCCCAAGACTCTCACTCCATGTTCCTAAGCACCCTGGAAACTATTAGGGTCCAACCCAACACCCTCATACCAGGTGACTTCAACTACCCCTCGATCAACTGGGAAAACTACTCATGCACCAATACACTGGCCCAGTGCTTCCTGGAATTTATCAATTCCAATGCCCTGGAAAAGCTCATTCTTACCCCCACTAGAAGAAGCAACATCCTTGACCTGGTTATTACTAACATGAGCAACCATTGCTCTACACCAATAGTCAATTCCTCCCTGGTTAGATCCGACCACAAACTAATCACCATGGAAATCCACATCTCACCCACACCCCCTACAAAGGTAACCACCATGGGAAACTTCTCCAAAGCTGACTCTGGGTTCCTAAAAACAGAGGTGGCTAATTTCATGGCACCTATGTCAATGGAAAATAGATACATGACTGCCAAATCATACACCGATGCACTGTACGAACACGTACATAAATGCATGGAACTAGTCATACCCAACAGAACCAACACTCTCTCCTCCAAAAAAAGGAAGCCAGTCTGGTGGTCCCCTCCCATTAATAAACTCTACAACAGAAAGAAGAAACTGTTGCAGAAAAAGGTGAAGTCCCAAGACTGGACAAACTCCCTTATTATCTCAACAAAAAGCTGAGATTCCTCATCAAAACCTCTGAAGCCAGCTATGAAGGCAGAATTGCAGCAGACACTAAAAACAACCACAAAGCCTTCTATAGTTATATCAAGAATCTCCACAGCAATACCCAGGTTTTCCCTGAGTTACTGCACAATGGTACCTCCTATACTGAGCCAACAGATATTGCCAACATACTGGCCGACAGATTCTGTGCCAACTTTACCCCTCCCTCCCAAAGGACCAATCACAATACTGGAGGAATGCCAAGCAACCAGCATTACTGCAGCATAGGTTAAAGCTGCATTGTCTAAAACCAAAAATACAGCTTCCATGGGACCCGACAATATTCCTGGATGTGTTCTACATGAACTACAAAGTGAAGTGGCACCACATCTGTGTGCCCTGTTCAGTCACAGCCTCACTTCAGGCTTTGTCCCTACCAAATGCCACACTGCTGCAGACATCCCTCTCCATAAAGGAGGAGCGACTACAGACCCTAGGAATTATCGCCCCATTAGCCTGATGAGTCTGATATGTAAGGCTATGGAATGCATCATCATGGACCTATTTAACAAGGATATAGGGAATCTCCAAACTCCAGATCCCACGCAGTTTTGTTTTGAGAATGGTAAATCATGCCAGCTCAACCTGGTTGACTTCTTTGAGTCAGTCACCAGAGCTGTGGATGAGGGCAAGGCAGTTCATACAGCCTACCTCGATCTGGCCAAGGCCTTTGATACTATTCCCCACACAGGAATTATTGATAAACTCACCAAACTGGGCATCAACTCCTATATCACTAGGTGGTTGCAAACTGGCTCACAGATAGAACCCACAGTGTGAAAGTAGTGGACTCCAAGTCAGACTGCCGACCAGTCACGAATGGAGTCCCATAGGGATTGGTCCTGGGTCCTCTCCTGTTTGGCATCTACTTCTCAGAAGTCCAGACCAACATGGAGGGACTCTGGCTGACCAAGTTCGCAGATGACTGCAAGCTGGGAGCCATTATTAACTCCCCAAGTGATGTAGACATCCTACAGAAAGGCCTCATTGAGACCAATGACTGTTGTCAAAACCATGGCCTTAAGCTTAATGCCAAAAAATGCATTGTTATCCCCATTGGGAGAAACTCAGTTCCCACTAATTGCCAAATCGATGGGAGCCCACTGAACACTGAAGGCATTATAAGAAATCTGGGGACACAGGTTGACAGTAACCTCTCCTTCAACCACCACATTGCCACTGTGGTCAGAAAGTCCTTCTATGTGGCACATCTCATTAACAAGGGTTTTGCATCCAGGAAGAAGGAGGGCATCATCTCTCTCTACACTCTTCCCCTCATCAGGCCAGTCATCGAGTACATTGCCCCATTTGGCATGTACCTCACTAGACACATGCAACAGCTGAAAAGGCCACAGAAGTACCTCATGAAGAGGAACCTAGGCCTTAAACACATGTCCTACACAGACAGACTCAAAAAAACTCCAGCTATTCTCTGTCTCATATCATCTACTAAGAGGTGATCTCTGCTTTACTTACAAAGCCATGTCTGACCCAGCTCTGTTAGAAATGCTTCATCTAAAGAAATCCCAATCCCTCCACACATGCTCCAGAGACCTCAACCTCATTTCCACAATTAACAGAACATGCTGGAGGGACAGGTTCATAACCCAGAGACTGCCCATGCTCTGGAATCAACTTCCCATACATGTCAAGCAGAGCACCTCACTGGTCGTCTTCATGAGAAATCTTGATGAGTGGATGGGAAATAGAAAGCTCACCCCAGGGATCACTCCAGAGGCTCTACATGATAGAGGCACTGGGAACTAACATCGGATGTCACAGTTCCAGGCACTTCTGTGGACTAGGCTTGTAAAGGCAACAGGGCCATTAGCCTTGTACACACCTATGAACCTATTAAAAGGGTGTGGAAAGATTGTAAGAAAACTGCCTTTATTTTCAGGTTATAAATGATGCTGTTAAGAGTAGTAGTTGGCACTCTTCTACCCCTAAAATTTTTATTTGCTAAAGTGCCCAAGTGTATGTAGCATACAGAAAACCATAGCATAGTGAGATGTTTCAAGAAATTTGGGCAAATAAATTATGCACACAGGATGACTTAAATATTACATAAAATAAAAAATAAAATAAGAATTAGTAATTAGAAGCCCACTGCATTTATAGATTTAAACAGAATTTCCTAAAATGTGACATTTTAGGGACCATTTTACAGGTCACCTAAGAAGTTGTTTGACATAGAAGTCGGTGCAAGACAAAGTGACAAGAGTGAACCATACACAGTTTTAAAAGTTGTATAGTAGCCTTCAGTCCTGTGTGGCTTCTATGAACAATGATTAGTCCGTTACTGAGATGCACAATAATAGAGACAGCAGAGACAAGGGCTACATCCTAATTTCTGTATTAGTGAGCAGCTCAGAGGAGGCACAAACAAACAAACAGTTCTGCTACATAACTGAACCATGCTGGTTATTATTTAGTGAAGACTTGAAAAAGTATAGACAATGTGGAAAAGCAAATGTCCACATGGTGAAAGCCAAACACAAAAAAGTTGAATTTATTAAGCAGAAGAGTAGATAAAAGTAAAATGTGTGACACCCCTGCACTGGCCCAGTAATCAAGGAGCCTCACTCCTCACCACTAGCACCAGTGAGAGACGTGCACATTGGGAGGATGACAAGTACACACACACAGTAAAGTACAATTTCCCTTAAGATCACACAGAGATCACAGTCAGTCTGGGGCTGGTTCTCCCTCTTTCCCCAGATCCGCAATAAGAGTCCCCACTGACACAGCTATAGGGTTAATAGCTCAGCAGAGCAGTCAAGCCGAAACCTCCAGCACCCTCTCTGTCCAAGCAGTGCTTCGTGTCACTGCCCAAGTAGCTGACACACACACTTTGAGATCTGATTTATATACAAAAACACACACACTCCTGGGAAAGGCTGGCACAGGTTTACTAGCTATGCCCCCTTCTGCCCAGACTAAAAGATAGATGTTAAGTTGTCTATCTCGCCTTCATTCTTGCTGGATGGGTTCGGAGCCGACCTCGGCTCCGACTCGGCCACTCTAAAAGCTCGAGAGTTGGTTCCACCTGCTCGAGGCTCCCCTTATATCCCATAATGCTAGGCGTGAGTTACCTCAGATCTCGTTTGCCGCTACAGCATCGAGGTGTTGGTTTTTCTACCGGCTTGTTGGTAAGTGTATTTTTTGTGAAATTAAAATACTTAAAACCCTATATTTTTAAGTTTAAATATATTTCCCTTAGTGTAGTGGATTTCTACCCCCTTTTTCCGAAAAATCCCATTTTTTTCCCACAAGAACTTTTAAAGTTCTCTCTCGGGCCTTCTGGCCTTTCCCCATCCCCTAGTGGTGTGTGTGTGTTACTCTTAATTAAACTTAGTTAATTGTTTATTTTCGAGTTTTACAAGTAAAATTAGTGTAATCGGTGTCTGTTTGAGTGTGTGTGATTACACTTTTTTGTCTAGGATGTCTAAAGACACAAAGGTCTCAGGCTTCAAGAAGTGTGATGCGTGCTGTCAGAAAATGTCTCTGACAGACGGTCACACTTCTTGTGTCTACTGCCTGGGGCCTTTGCACCTGCAGGACTCCTGTGCTGTATGCCATGGCTTCAGCCCCAGGGTCCTGCAGGAAAGAAAAAAATAAGTTGATCCTACGGGGTCTTCTTAAGCCTGAGGATTCCCTTTCTGTCTCTGGGAAGCCCTCTAAGGCTTCTAGGTCCTCAGCTCCAGCTACTGAGCCGAGACCTAAAGCTACAAAACCTATGTCTGCATCGGCTCCGGCTGGAGCCGATGAGTCTACAGCTTCTGTGGTTCCCTCGGCTCCGGCTGGAGCCGAGGTAGTAGAAATTCCCTTGTCGGCTCCGACCAGAACTTCGGAGCCGACATCTAGGAAGAGATCCAGGTCACCATCCCTTGGCTCCGTTCATTCGGCTCCAGCATCTCCTCTGCTGTCTGAACGGAGCCATAAATCTCACTCCTCTAGGTCATCGAGGCTGTCAGATCATGACCTCCAGAGGGTAGTGAGTCGACTTCTTAAGTCCGAGGCACTGGCCCAAATGCTTCAGAGCCCGACTCATCAGTCGATGCCTGCCCCTGTCCATCAATATATTCCTCCTCCGACTCCGTTGAGCTCGGGCAGGCGTTGAACCGAGACTGTGGCAGCGTCGGAGCCGATGCAGGTGTCTTCGGCTCCGTCGTCGGCTCCGATTTCTTCTTCGAGGATTCTCGGGCCGGACTTCCCTCGTCGGCTCCGAGAGGGTGAGTGGCATCGGACCCTTGTCCGACCCCGCTCTTCCTCTCGGAGCTTCGGCGCTGGTGAGTTCGGCTCCGACATCGGCCTCGGAGCCATCACTGTCGGTGCCGAGGGAGGCTCTCAGCTTCTCGGAGCGGGGACCTCTGGCTTTGCCTGACAGGGGTGCGTTCGAGGTCATGCGGAGTGTGTTAGAGCCTGGCTCTACTCCACAGTCGGCTCCGTCCGCCCCTCCCTCTACGGTGCCTCAGGTCAAGTCGACTCACTCCCTCATCCCGGACCGCAGAGAGCCAACTCCTCAGGAACCCCTGTGGGGATTTCATCCTCTTCCGAGGCCTCTCCTGATTTGGCAGAAGAGCTCCCTCGGAAGAGGAAGTGTAAGAGGAAACACATTGACTCACCTGAGTCCATCACATCTGACACAGATTTAGATGATTCTGAGGGTTCCCCCCATTCCCCTTCTGAAGATGTCTCCTTTGCAGACATTCTCGAAATCCTCAAACAGAGGGAAATTGGCCAGCCCTCAGCCCTTCGGAGGATGAATCTGTGTACCTTGAGGCGTTCGGCTCTCGTCCTTCCACCTCCTGGGTGTCTCCCCCCTTTGACCCCCTCATGCAGGTGGTAGCTAAAAAGGCATGGACGGCTCCTGATTCAGTGGACCCCACTCCCAGGAGACCCTCAAAATTCATAACGGCACCAGCAGACAAACAGTTCTTAACAAAAGGAGTTTCTGTGGATGCTATGGTGGTAGCTGCTGCCACTAAGAAGGAACTAGCTGATCCTTCAGTACCTGTCCATCCACCTAACAAGGAATCTAGGTCCATGGACAGGTACGGGAAGTGGATGTTCTAGTCAGCGACATTTACTATGTGTTCGCTGAACTACCTGTGCCATTTCACTCGTCTTCAAAGGGACTTGATTAAAGAAGCGAGTGACATGTTGAAGGACCCTACAGCTGCGGGTTTTCAAGATAAGATGAACACGCAGCTGGCTACCCTTAACTCCATAGCCAACTCCTCCATGCGCCTCCTTTCTTATGCGGCTGATGGAGCGAGTAGGGCCGCAGGGACAGGTGTGGCCTTACGTAGGCATGCCTGGATGCGGCTATGCAATTTTGCGGACCCCTTCAAGACGTCTTGCACTAACTCCCCGTTTGATGGATCATCTCTCTTTGGTCCTCAAGTGAAAGAAACCTTGACTAGGTGCGAGACTGATGGCAAGACTCTTTCTGCCGTCGGAGTCCGTTTTCTACTCCTTCTAGGCCTTACCCCAAAGGCCAGAAAAGTGGAAAATGTGGTTCCGTAAACAATCTCAAGAGACTTAGCCTGACGCACAAAGTCGTTTCCCGCCAGAGGCAGAGGCGGAATAACAATGGTAGACGCCGCCTCGAGGCAGGGGCTCCATGAGAACCAGGGCAATCGGGAAGCCTTCTCTGATAAGCCCTTTCAGCATCCCTGAGGTGTTGCCCGACTGCCCACCTTCGGAGGCAGTCGGGGAAGATTGTCACTGTACCCAGAAGCCTGGCTATCCCTGACTCAAGACAAATGGGTACAGTCCGTCATTTCGAAGGCTATTCTATCCCCTTTCTTGAATTCCAATCCAATCAAAAAAATCCCTTCCAGATGTTCCACCTGCTCAAAGTGATCTAGCGGTTTTGGAAATTTCAAAACTGCTTGCAAAAGAGCAATTCAGCCAGTTCCAGCAGACCAGAAAGGATCCGGAATCTACTCAAGGTTCTTTTAGTTCCAAAGAAAACAGGGGACTGGAGACCAATTTTGGATCTCAGTATCTTGAACAGATCAGTCAAGAAAACAAGATTTCGGATGGTCACGCTGCAATCCATCCTTCCCCTATTGGGAAAAGGCAACTGGATGTGCTCTATAGACCTTCAGGATGCATACTATCACATAAAAATGAACAGACGCTCCAGAAGATTCCTCCGCTTCAGGCTGGGAACCAGTCATTTTCAGTTCAGGGCCCTGCCCTTTGGTCTCACCACTGCCCCCCGGGTGTTTACCAAATGCATGGCAGTGGTAGCTTCTCACCTGAGACGACAAGGATTCCAGGTGTTTCCATATTTGGACGACTGGCTCCTCACAGCTCCCACCAAGCATCTCCTTCTGATGGCCAGGGATTACACTTTTCGCATTTGTCAAAAGTTAGGCATTTCAATAAATTGCGAAAAGTCTGTTTTGTCGCCTTGTCGTGCTATTACTTTCATAGGCGCAAATCTAGACACAGTAGACATGTCTGCAAGACTAACACATCAGAGAATAACAGACATTCACAAACTGGTCTCACTCCTTTTCCACAACAACAGAATCAAGGCCAGGTTAGTTCTGAAAGTGTTGGGAATTATGGCGGCGGCCATACCTCTGCTTCCATTAGCCAGATTCCACATGCAGATCCTTCAATGGATGCTCTTTACACAATGGTCATACCAGCAACTTCCAATGTCTCACACCATTATGATCACGCAGGCGTGCAAAAATCATCTCATGTGGTGGATGTCTTCCCCTCAGCTCTTGTTAGGAAGACCCTTTGTTCCACCCCCTCCGGTTGCTACTCTGACAACGGATGCCTCCCTGATCGGGTGGGGGGGGCATTATCAGGGCAGGACGGTCCAGGGCACATGGCAACCAAATGAATGCCACTTGCACATAAATGTTCTGGAGATGAGAGCAGTGCTTTTAGCGTTGCAAGCCCTTCAAGACTCTCTTCCCTTGGGAACGATTGCAATCCAGACAGACAATATGTCTGTAGTGTGGTACATCAACAAACAAGGTGGAACCAGGTCATACCCCCTGTGTCAAGAAGCACTCAGATTGTGGCAATGGGCGATTTCTTCTCAGCGGTTTCTGATAGCAACGCACATCCCCGGGAAGTCCAATCAAATTGTGGACAAGTTGAGCAGAGCTATCCTCATGCCTCACGAGTGGTCTCTGAAAGACTCTGTTGTGAGAGAAATTTTCCTCAAGTGGGGTCAGCCTTGCTGCGATCTTTTTGCTACTCCCCAAAACAGCAAGTGCAGAGAATATTTCACTCTATTCCCTTTACCAGGCCAACCCAGCAGAGACGCTCTAGTCCAAGTTTGGCCCCGGGGACTTCTGTATGCATTTCCTCCCTTCCCACTAATCTCTCAAGTGATACAGAAAGCTATCGCTCAGAAGGCCTCATTGATCCTCATTGCTCCTTACTGGCCTCGACAGGTGTGGTTCCCCTTTCTACATCAATTTCTATTGAGCGACCGTGGCATCTGGACCTAGTTCCAGATCTTTTGATCCATCAGTCGGGTCAGTTACATCGCCCTCCCCTCTCTGAACCTCACTGCTTGTTTCCTCCAGTTCCAACCTTAGCCAGGCTTCCTCAATTATCTCACTCCGTTCGAGATATTTTGATAGCTTCCCATAAATCTTCCACTCGGAAGATTTATTTGAGTAAGTGGAAACGCTTCACATATTGGGCTCAAGGAAGGGACATAGATCCTTTCACTGCTTCCATCCAAATAGTCCTTGATTTTCTAGCTGAACTCTTCCATGCAGGTTCATCTCCCTCTACTCTTAAAGTTCAATTGGCAGCTATTTCTAACTTTCATGTGGGTATTTCTGAATCTGCCTTAATGTCCCACAAGCTTTGCAAAGCATTTTTGAAAGGAGTTTTTCTTCTCAGACCTCCTATAAGAAATCCTCCTTCTCCTTGGGACCTAAATTTAGTTCTTGCTTCTTTGATTCTTCCCCCTTTCGAACCTGCAGTCTCCTGTTCTTTAAAATTGCTATCATGGAAGACTCTCTTTCTGGTAGCTATTACTTCAGCTAGAAGAGTTTCAGAACTTCAAGCACTCAGCTGTCGACCTCCTTATCTATTATTTCATAAGGACAGGGTATCCTTACGAACGAACCCGTCCTTTTTGCCTAAGGTAGTCTCGACGTCAAATCTAAATCAAAGCATTGACCTCCCTGTCTTTTTTCCAGAATATTCCAATAGATCTGAACAAAAATTACACTGCCTGGATGTTCATCGTCAATTGAGGTACTATTTGGACAGAACAAAACAATTCAGAAAATCTGACCAGCTGTTTGTCTCCTATGCGGAAGGCAGAAAGGGACTTTCAGTTTCAAAGGTATCATTATCCAGATGGCTAACATCTTTGATTTCCCTTGTATATGAAATTAGACACCAAAAGCTGCCTAATAAACCTAAGGCCCATTCCACCAGAGCTTTGGCTACTTCTTTAGCCTTCCAAGACAGACTGCCTATTGACACCATTTGTGCAGCGGCTACTTGGGCTACTCCTTACACTTTCATTTCTCATTATAAGTTGAATGTAGCTTCTAGGCATAGAGCTAACTTTGGTTCCACTGTTCTCAGGAGTCTGTTCCGTTAGGCCACCCGGGACAAGGTGCTAGGGACGCGGTCCCATCCAGCAAGAATGAAGGCGAGATAGACAACTTAACATAAAGAAGTTATGTTCTTACCATAACGTTCCATGTTAGTTGTCTTCTTCTCGCCTTCTTCTTAAGTCCCACCCTCCTGCCCCTGGCCTGGACAGACCTAGAGGAGTTGTGATTGTGACCTCTCTTTCTACCACCTCTGTACTTTAGGTATATGCTCTGCTGTGCATATTTCCTGGATCAGGATGTAGGTCACCCGTTCTCTTCTCCCTTATTTATAGAGGTGGATTTTGTTACTAGTTATTCTATTACTATTATAGGCTGGGCCTAGCTTACAAACGAGATCTGAGGTAACTCACGCCTAGCATTATGGGATATAAGGGGAGCCTCGAGCCGGTGGAACCAACTCTCGAGCTTTTAGAGTGGCCGAGTCGGAGCCGAGGTCGGCTCCGAACCCATCCAGCAAGAAGAAGGCGAGAAGAAGACAACTAACATGGAACGTTATGGTAAGAACATAACTTCTTTTTATCACTGCCACCAACCAGCTCTTTATCAGCTACTATAAGGCCCTTACAAAGGATGACCAATTCTACTATGTAATGTTACTATTATCCAAATGGCAAGTGTGACCAGGACTTGCAAGGCTATTTAAGAGTAGCCTGTACAGTGTCACCAAATACATATGCAAGTACTTTAACAGCTTAAATATCTGTAAAGAAACCAACCACAGTTAAAAAGGTTTAAATATGTTTAATAATAAATAATAAAAGAACAAGACAATACTCAGTTAACTCAATACAGTGACTGCAGAGTTCAGAATCACAGGAAATACTTTCAAACAACATTGCAGGACAGTCTCAAATAAATACAGAGAACATCTAAACTAATATTACTATGTTCCTATCTATCTCAAAGAGAAATCACTGTAATCTAGTTACTTACTATTATCAAGGCAAGTGCTGATGAGAGGATGTTTCCAGGTCTAAAGACAAATACAAAAATGCCCAGTCTCTGAGAGAGTTCCCAAATTAATAATCAACATTAGTACTGGGTTAGCCAGGATGGCATCACACTTTGTCACTTGCCCCCAGTTCCCAGGCTGAACAGATACTTGGAATTTAGCACCTCTGTGTCAAAAATATTTATCTCTCAGAAGTTTGCTTAGAACTGTAAGTCGTAAAACAATTAAACACTTTTACATTTGAAACCTAGTAATTATTTCTGGTTCAAGACAATAGAAAGACACCTCTAGCTGTAGACATCGTGCCTCTTTCAGTGAAACTGGGGGATAAATGCAATCATAAAATAATTGATTTATTTTCTTAGAGTTTGCAAGTTAACTCTGGTCTTTTCCAGTGGGGTACACTGTGGTTACATTCTTGAAGCTCAGTACCAAACATACAGTTCAACACACACTTCCTTGTACATAATAAAGGATGAAAGCGCTAATCAACAGTTTGGACTTAGTGTGATTCCTTTCAAGTGCTTTTTTTATTTTTGTGTTAAGTTAGAAGTTTTTGAGTTTAATAACTTTTAGTTCTTCTATTATTAGTCAGTTTATTAGTTTAATATACACATAACATATAGTTTTCTTACATTTGTAAGACAAGCATATAAATCATATTAATATTCACAAATTACATATGATTATTTACAATATTCCAGATAGCTGGGCTGGCAGTGTCACATTTCTATATAAAGCATATTAATATTTCAAGTGACATATAATTATTTACAAAATTCCAGCTAGCTGGGCTGGCAACATTTCAGTTTGTCACAATATGTAGGAAGGGAATACATCTGACTTAACAAAACAGAGTCTTTACTCCAGGCTCAGTCATGGGTAGAGAATCTGAAGTGGTCAAAGGAAGTGCTACAAAGGCACACCAAAGTATAAATATTCCTGAAGAAAACAAGGATAGAATGTATTGGGAGATAACCGTCAATAGATAATACTAGAGGCAACCAGAGCAGTTACATACTTTGAAGAGAAAGTCAGAACCATGGTATACCTGTGTCATGTGAAAGTATTTTTGAATAGATTTAATTTGGAGCAAGGATTAGATTATTAATTTTCCTCACTTACTTTTACTGTGCCATAGCAGTGGTAATTTTCAAATCATGGGACTGCAAATGGACATCAGATGGTACAGCTGTTTACAGTTAAGGCGAGAAGAAGCACACGAGTACAGGGACAAAGCAACCAGAGAAACTGACTCTGGAATAGAAATGACTTGAACATCTTATGAAGCCAATAGAAAGAAAATGAGATGGTGCAGGTGTTTTTAGCTTTGCTGAAGAGGAAATAGCAGACTGACAAAAAAATCTTCAGTTGCTGAAAGAAAAATGCTCATGATAAGTTTGTACATTTGGCAGCCACATCACATGTAGCTGGAAAATAAAGGGTAAAAAGCAACCACTCTTTCTGGAATATGCCCAAGGCAAGACAAGCCTTATACATATGTAAGATATATACATACGTATGTTGTAAGAATGCACTTATGGGCAGTATGTTTTATAGCTTTTCTAGGCAAGCTGCTATAAAATGTAAAAAGCAGCTTTTATTTGACCCCAGATTATTTTTATTCAGAGGTCACCTGAAGATGTGATGTCTATCAAGATGAATATTTTGATTTTGCAAAGTAACAATATGTATAACAAAGATTTAGTATGCAGGCACAAGAAGCACAGACAGGTGGAGAAGAAGCTTTTAAAGTAAGAGAAGGAAAGCATGCAACTATCTGCTGGCCATCAAACTCAATGAACATTTGGGCAAGCTTACAAAACATAAGGGATGTTACTGATGACATTTATGGCTAAACTGAGTGAGTGAAATACAGGAGACAAAAACTCAAAATCATATGTAAAATTAATAGTATGACTAGGGGATGTGGAAAATATAAACTAGGTGTACAAGGACTGTAAATAAAAATGTATGCACTGTTCAAGAGGAACCTAGACAAATGAATGGAGCACTATAAGTTCTTACCGGGGACAGAGCCTACAGCCCTTCTGGACATGGGCAGTCATCATTAAATGCAATCCTGGGTATTGAATAGCATTTCTATGGTATTACATTGGGATGAAATGGGTAAGCTTAAAATGACCTCCGCGTCAATAGTCTAGCAATCTCCTATGATCCCTGAAGTACAGAATGAAGTAGAATAGGGCAAAATAAAGTGAGAAATTATTTAATTAAATAAGCAAAACATTTATAAAAAGAGATGAAAATGAAATCTCTACTCATGGTACAAGATAAAAAAAATGGGTAATTAAAAGAAAAACATATCAAATTTCTTCACAAAGTCTCTCCAGTTCCACTAGTTAGACTAGGTGAGAGGAAGGTGGGCTTAATTTAAGTCATTTCTTGCATCTGAAAGAATATCACACATGATGTGCATATGAGAGAGAGAGAGATGATTAAACCTATTTATGTTCTATGTTCAAAGTCTTTTGGACTTAAGAGTATCCGTATGTAATGAATGGGCTTATCCATACCTGCTACCATGAATTTTTGTTTGGTGGCAGCAGTGCAGACAGAGGCTGTGATTTAACCACGTATCATTCTAAAATTAGACCCCATTGACATCAAAAGTGAGACAGCAACAGAGCTGCTGTCCGTTTAGCTATTCCAAAAAGGTACCCTCCTCAAATAGATGGTGTACAGATCAGTTTCCATCTATATTTACATGTACAGTAAAGGGTCTATATTGTATACTCGAAAAGGCTTTTCATTGAACGCCTTTTCATTGACCCTTAAATAGCGAAGTGCCATTACAGTGAACGGCCACATCAACAATTTTTTTCCCTGCGAAAAAAATCGCTTGCCCTATTATAAATGACACATCACTTTAAATATTACATGGGGGGGGGCTTTGTCCCCACATCCCCCAATGTGGCACCCCTCCTAACTAAATATACCAACTCCGAGATTGCACTACAGTGGGAAAAAGGGCAAACTCACTAGGATGGCCAAACAATTTTTTTTCCCAGGGAAAACAAATCACTGATGTGGCTGTTCCCTGAAATGCCACTTCACTGTTTACGGGTCGATGAAAAGGCATTCGATGGAAAGCCTTTTTGACAACATAATATAGACCCGTATAGTAACTTGGGGGCATTTAGTCTAATTATGACATTTGGATGACAGTCTCTCATCAAAGAGACATCGGACTCCTTTATGTGATTTTGGTCCAAATGTATCTCTAACTATTATTCTGGCACATGTAGAGCAATTTAATGGCATTTTGTTGAAGTATATAACAGAACAGTAATCTGGTTCCAAAAAGCCTGAGCTTGTATTATATGGTGAGGAAAATGTTTTTGTTAACTTGTCTGTCTATAAACGAAAATCTGTTAAGTATTTTGGGTGATGTTAATTTTAAATAAGGATAATCACAAGGCTTTCTTTAGTTATGTTAGGAACCTGGGTGGTAATTCCCAGATATGCTCAGAATTAGTCCAAAATGACAAAAAATACACCGAACCCACAGACATTGCCAACATCCTAGCTGACAGGTTCAGCGCAAACTCCCCCCCCCCCCCACCAAAAGGGCAAATATCTATCCCAGCAGAGTACATTTCAGATGCTCAGGTAAGAGCTGCCCTCTCCAAAGCAAAAAACACAGCATCAGTGGGACCAGATGGTGTCCCGGGCTGCGTCCTACATGAACTCCAAGAAGAGCTAAACCCAAACATAAAACTACTGTTCAATCTCAGCCTTACTATAGGATATGTGCCCAAAGAGTGGCGTACAGCAACAGTGGTCCCTCTCCATAAAGGTGGTGCCTCAACGGATCCTGGAAACTATCGCCCCATAAGCCTGACTAGCTTGGTCTGCAAAGCTATGGAAAGGATCATCATGGACCTCATAAATAAAGATATTGGGGACCTACAAACACTGGATCCTACCCAGTTCGGCTTTGTTAAGGGCAGATCCTGCCTCTTAAACCTGGTTGATTTCTTTGAAACAGTCACCAAGGCCATTGACGAGGGAAGGTGGTCACACAGCCTACCTGGACCTCGCAAAGCCTTCGATACAATACCCCACTCGGGCATTATAGATAAGCTCACCAGCTTAAATATAAACCCGTATGTCACTAGATGGATTGCAAACTGGCTCAAGGACAGAACCCACATGGTTAGAATTGCTGGAGCCATGTCAGACTCCAAACCAGTTACAAGTGGTGTCCCACAAGGCTCAGTCCTTGGACCTCTCTTGTTCGGTATATATTTCTCGGAGGTACAGGCCAACACGGAAGGACTGTGGCTGACCAAGTTCGCAGATGACTGCAAACTGGGCACCATAATCGACTCTACAGCCGACACAAGCATCCCCCAAAAGGGCCTCATAGAAACAGACAACTGGTGCCAGAGCCATGGCCTCAAGCTAAATGCCAAAAAGTGTATAGTCATCCCTTTGGCAAAACAAAGTGCCCACAAATTACCACATAGGTGGTAATCCATTAAGTACAGAAGAAGTAATTAGGGACCTGGGGACCCAAGTTGATAGCAATCTCTCATTTGACAACCACGTGGCCAAAGTGGTTAGAAAAACATTTTATATAGCAGACCTAATCATGAAGGGATTCACATCTAGATCAGGGGAGGTCATCGTGCCTCTTTACTCATCCCTCATCAGGCCCATAATTGAGTACAATGCCCCTTTTGGGATGTACCTTACCAGACACCTGCAGCAACTGGAAAGACCCCAAAAGTACCTCACCAAGAGGATCAAAGGGCTCAAACAGATGCCATATGCTGCCCGGTTAAAGAAACTCCAGCTCTACTCAGTGGCATACCACCTGTTGAGAGGCAATCTGTGCCTGACGTATAAAGCCATGTCCAACCCGGAATTAATGGACATGCTGCACCTCAGAAAATCCAAATCCCATCGAGCTCTGGCTCGAGACTTGAACCTCAGCACTGAAATAAATAGGACATGCTGGAGGGACAGATTCATAACCCAGAGGCTCCCTTCACTCTGGAATAAAATCCCAGTCCAAGTTAGGCAGAGTCCCTCATTGACTCTCTTCAAGAGGAATCTTGATGAGTGGATGGGAGATCGTAGGTTTACCCCGGGTATCACTTCTGTATCACTGTTAGACAGAGGCACAGTATACTAACCTCGAAAAAGGGCATAGCAAAATTAATTTAAAATGGGTGGCGAAAGCCAGACACATTCTGGCTAGGCTTATAAATGCCCTAGGGCAGATAGCCTAGTATGAACCTATGAACCTATGAACCTATAAATAGCAAATCAGTGAAAAAACAAGAAGTCAAGAAAGAAAGAAAGAATGTTAATTCATTATATGTTTTTTGTGAAGTTATAGGATTTTTAATGTGATTTTAATTTTATATGGATCAACAGCTTTTAAGTTTGACAATGAGTTAATATATTTTCACAGTTCAAGAAGGTTAAAAATATATGTTAAGTGTATTCTTGCTGTGTTTTTTCTAGCTCAGGAATGGGGAAGATGCTTTATCCCCTCCATTGTCCACCAGTGGAGGAAATGGACGTTACTGTGGTTCTAGCCCTCCATCTGCATTGCATACAACAGATAATTTCCTTTTTATTCGCTTCATCTCTGATGGAAGTAATGAGGGCCAAGGTTTCAAGCTGAGCTATGAGGCAAAAAGTCTTGGTAAGTGCTACAAGAGAAGCAAGGAAAATAACTGCATGCACTTCACATCTGAGTGTGTGTGTGTGAGTTTGTGCCAGTATATAAATATGCACATATGTGAGCATGCATCATATATGATATGCATGTGTGTGTGTGTGTGTGTGTGTGTGTGTGTGTGTGTGTGTGTGTGTGTGTGTGTGTGTGTGTGTGTGTGTGTGAGTGTTGTAAGTTTTAGGAGTCTGTTTCAATTAGAAAAGTTAGGTTTTCAAAAGATATGGATTTAACAATTTTTGGTGTACAAGATGCAGCTAAGATAATTGACTGAAGTGCATTTGTCAGAAATATAGTTCACTGAGCCAAATACTTCAAAATACTTTTTTTAATAAAACAGCAGTACATATGAGAAAACACTGAAATCTGCTTTCCTTTTAGGGATACTTTACACCTAACTAGCCACCTGTTGGTAACAGACCACACCACTAAATATTTCTGATGTTCATCGTGTTACCCTGCTGCAGTCATCACACTTCGGTTATCCTGTCGTCAGGCGGTCTCGCAGTCGGCCGGAATTCCAAAGTCTTGGTCCGGCGTCGGTTGCTGTCGCCTCTTCCCTGACGTCAGTGCTCCAGGGGTATATATATTGCAACTGACGCCATTTTCTTCAGTCTTTCTTGCCGCGCGGTGCCCGAAGCAGAAGCAGTTCGCAAGTGCCGGTCGGCCGACTCCTGAGATTTTCGAATTCGAATTTCAGACCGAATTCTTCTATAAAGCTAAGTACCCCATTGGGGAAACTTTTCTTGCCTCAGACCGATGTCAGAAAAAGTTAATAATTGTATTTCTTGTGGGAAGCAAATACCTCATAAGGATTTTCATTCTTATTGCATACCTTGCCTAGGCCCAGAACACAACGTCACTTCTTGTCGGTTTTGTGCAAGGTTTAATAAGCGTACTATTAAAAGATGCTTTGATTTTGCACGACACTACTTCGGTAGGAAATTTAACTACACCATGCCGTCGGAGCAACCGACTACCGGCGCGCACAAAAAACGCAGGGATAAGGACAGACAGCCCACGCCTAAGCCAGATTCCGAGGCCTCGGCCGATCCGGTGTTTGGTTCTCCAGTCCTCAGTGAGGCTCCGACGCAGCCCCTGACTACCGTAGATCTCGAACCCGAGACCGCTACGGAAATTTTGACGGATTGTACCAGGCCGACGCAGCCTTTTACTTCAGGCCCTTCCGACGACTTTGCTACAAAGGACGTCGGTTCTACAGAAACGCCATTGGTTTCTGTTTTCAGACCGACGACTCTCTCCATTAAAACATTTTCTAAGTCTAAGACTCCTTCTAAATCTAAAAGGCTGCACTTCAGTCTCCTGTTCAAGGCCCCATGCCTAAGAAACAGATGCTCAAAATGGCTGAAGATTTGATTTCTTTAATCAGGGGTTCCCAGCCCCCTCCTGACAAAAGACCTACACAAGAGGAAGATTATGCATCCTCTCAGCAGATGTCCATTTCTTCAGACTCCTCGGAGGACCAAGACTACTCTTTCTCTCCTTATAAAGATTCTGATGCTGAGGACTCCATTCCCTCAGCTTCTCCTCCTGAAGACTACTCCTTTGGGGAAACTTTACACACTATGAGGGAACATTTTCACTGGGAAGGTCAGGACTACTCTGATTCAAAGAAAAGGCTCAGAGAATTTCTTTTACTCCCCCAACACAGACCACTTGCCATCCCACCAGTTTTGGACATTGTGGATGATGTCTATTTAGAATCCAGTTTCAACCCAGACTCTCTACCTCCTGTTCCGGCTAAGCCAGACAGATACTATAGAGTGCCTGATTCCCACAAATTTCTTTACAAAAGCCCTGTAGCTGACCCAGAGACTATCTCACAGGGTCCCAAGGGGGCTAAGGCTTCTATGGCTAAAAACCCAGTACCTTCCAAGAGGGATTCCAGAGCACTAGATAAGTGGGGGAAAAAGGTTTACACCTCAGCCACACTAGCTATGAGGGCACTGAATTGTCAATTTCACATGCTTAAGTATCAGCAATTTCTAATCTCTCAGTTAAAGCAAAGAATAACCTCTCTTCCTCAACAATTTGAATTGAAAGAAGTACAGGATCTGTTGCACGCCACTGAGCAGGTGGGCAAACATACCTTACAATGTGGGTTTGATTCTTTGGAAGCCTCCTGCAGAGCAGCTGTCACTGGGTCTGTTATACGTAGGCATGCTTGGTTAAAGGAACAAACTCTGCCTGATCATGTTAAAGCAAAACTACTAGATGCTCCCTTACAACAAGATGTTCTTTTTGGAGTTAAGGCAGAAGAAGTTTTAAAGAAAATGGAAGATAAGGCAAAATCTATGCAGACAGTGAAAGATTTCCTACAAGTACAACCCCCTCGCTTCAGCAGAAACTGGCCAACAAAAAATTGGTCCTTTCCAGCCACTGACAGACCACAGTGAGATAAATACAGACACCCAAGAGGCAGAGGACAACCACAAGCCCATTATAAACCTCGCCAATTGGGCTCTACAGCACAGAAGGGAGGAGAAGACAGGTCTCAAACCACCAGAAGGTAAACTCAATGACTTGCACCTCATCTGGCCAAGCACTACTCTCTTGACAGCCCCCTTGGGGGGAAAACTCACACTTTTTGCAGACAACTGGCACATTGTCACAAAGGACAAATGGGTCCTAGACATAATTCTACGAGGATACAGATTCCACTTTCACACCTTGCCAATGAAAAGAGGAATGCCAAACCTGCCACAAAATCAATGGGCAGAGGCACAAAAGCAAATTACAGCTCTCATGGACATGAGAGCCATTCAACTGGTACCTACTCGAGAGCAAGGCCAAGGATTTTACTCAAGACTCTTTCTAGTGCCCAGAAAGGACAATGCCTGGAGACCAATTCTGGACCTTTCAATTCTAAACACTTACTTACAAGTACCCAAATTCAAGATGCTAACACTACAGCAGCTACTTCCCATGTTGGGCAAGGAAGCATGGCTTGTTATGTTGGACCTCAAGGAGGCATACCTGCATGTCCCTATCAGACAAAGTTGCAGAAGATACCTCCGTTTCATTGCAGGTTCAACCCATTACCAATTCTCTGCACTGCCCTTTGGCTTATCTACTGCGCCCAGAGTTTTCACAAAATGCCTGGCACCAGTAATTGCATTCTGCAGACAAAGAGGAATTCAAATATATCCATACCTGGACGACTGCCTCATCCAAGCAGAAAGCAAAGACATTCTATTACATCATTTGGCCTTTGTAAAGCATCTACTAAACTGCCTGGGGTACACGGTAAACGAAAAGAAGTCAAAACTAGTACCCTCACAAAAAATGACATTCCTGGGTGCCAGCTTGAATACAACGGCCTAGAAGGCTTATCTTATGCCAGACAAGCAACTACAACTGACTCAATACTTCAAGACAATGGCAATAAAGACCCAATTAACTGCAAGAAAAATTCTGCAGGCTTTGGGCTTCATGGCATCTTGCATACTAATAATACCATTTGCAAAGCTGCATATGAGGAAATTACAGTGGTACCTAAAAAGCGTATGGTCTCAACACAGCCACAGCTTGGACACAATGATATCTCTCATTCCCTACCTACAACAGGAATTTCTATGGTGGTCACAGGCATGTCACCTCAACAAGGGTCAGCCTTTCACCTTGCCCACAGCCAGGCAAACAATCACAACAGATGCTTCAGACTACGCCTGGGGGGCACACATGGCAGGACAATGCATTCAAGGCCTATGGACTGCAGATCAAAGAAATCTGCACATAAATCAAAAAGAGATGCTAGCTGTACAGAAAGCTCTGACAGCCTTCAAGGATCTATTACATCCAGGACAACTGGCAATAAAGACGGACAACACCACAGTAATGTGGTACATAAACAAACAAGGGGGTACACATTCTTACCCGCTATGCAGGCAAACAATGACCTTATGGAACACAGCACTGGCCTACCAAGTTCAGTTACAAGCTCAATTCCTGCCAGGACAGAAGAACACATTGGCAGACGACCTCAGCAGAAACATCAAGGATCCCCACGAGTGGAAACTAGATCCACAAATATTTGCAATGATAACTCAAAAATGGGGCCTTCCAGACATAGACCTGTTCGCCAGTCCTCAAAACTATCAACTGACAAAATTTTGTACAAGGACATTCCACCATCAAGCTTGGAAAGTGGACTCTCTCTCTTTTAGTTGGAAAAACCTGACAGTTTATGCCTTCCCTCCATTGCCTCTCCTCACAAAGGTTCTTTTGAACGTCAAAAAGGAGAGACCACGACTAATTCTCATAGCCCCAGACTGGCCACGCCAGCACTGGTATCCGTTATTGAAAAGTATGGCCCACAGCTGACCATGGATATTGCCTCAAATCCCCCATTTACTCACACAACAAAACAATCAGATTCTTCACAGCCAGCTCAAAACTTTAAATCTGGCTGCATGGCAAATCCTCTAAGCATCCAACCAACACCTCTTTCACAAGCAGTTCTGGATGTTATTCTGGAAGCCAGGAGGCCAAGCACCAGGAAGGCTTATTCAGACAAATGGAAAAGGTTTTGTGCCTGGAACCAAGCTAAAGGCCAAGACACAATTCAGCCTCACATTCTACAGTATTTAACTGAGATGTTGCACAAAGTACTTTCTTTTTCCTCCATTAAAATCCATGCTTCGGCTATTTCAGCTCACTACAACACGGATCCACCTTTATTTTCACATCCTCTTCTAAGACAGTTCCTCAGAGGGGCAAAAAACATTAGACCACCTAGGAGAGCTACTGCACCAACATGGGACCTCAATTTTGTTCTGGAAAAACTAACACTACCTCCGTTTGAACCAGCTTTCTCTGCAGATCTACAATTCCTATCATGGAAGACTGCCCTGCTCCTAGCAATAACTTCTGCTAGAAGAGTCTCAGAGCTACAAGCACTAATGGCAGTGGAACCTTTCCTCATTTTTCATCAAGACAGAGTCTCTCTATGAACTAATCCTGCCTTTATCCTAAGGTAGTTTCCAGTGTAGCTTTAAATCAAACCATCTACTTAATCACCTTCTTCCCCAATCCACAGAAAAAAGGTGAGAGACTTCTGCATTCCTTGGACATTCACAGGCAGCTTTGTTACTATTTGGACAAAACTAAGGCTTTCAGAAAATATGACCAGCTCTTTGTATCCTATGCTACAGCTTCTCAAGGGAAGGCTATTTGTAAGCAAACCATTTCTAAATGGATAGGTCATTGCATACGTTTCTGCTATACACATCATGGGAAACCAGTTCCTGCTACCATTAGATCCCACTCTACCAGGGTTACAGCTATCTCTACAGCCTTTCTCAGGGGGGGTCCAACCAAGGAAATTTTAGAAGCTGCAACTTGGAGTTCAGTACACACCTTTACCAAACACTACCACTTACCTCCTTACTCAAAGTCCAGGGCGGGCTTCGCCACTGCAGTTCTGCAGGGCCTTATAGCCTCCACTAATCCTCTGTGATACCTCCCTCCTACCTTAGCTTTTGGATTCAACCCAAGTGTGATGACTGCAGCAGGGTAACACGATGAACATAGTACAGTTTTGTACCTACCATAAATGTAGATGTTCGAGTGTTCACCCTGCTGCAGTCCAGGTTACCCCCCTCCATCCCCTCTGATCTACTGGCTGAATCTCTTCTATGCCTTACTGATGTATTTGCTTATAGCTGAAGGGATTTTGTGTTTGTGCTGTGATTACTTCTTTTGGTATTAATTTCTGACCACCTTTTTGGGGGCACCTGACATCTGGGGCAAGAAAAACTGAAGAAAATGGAGTCGGTTGCAATATATATACCCCTGGCGCACTGACGTCCGATGCCGGACCAAGACTTTGGAATTCCAGCCGACTGCGGGACCGCCTGACGACAGGATAACCCAAGTGTGATGACTGCAGCAGGGTGAACACTCGAACATCTACATTTATGGTAGGTACAAAACTATACTTTCTTCATAATATAAGCCTCTCCCACTTCTCCATCCTCAAAAACAAATTTCTCAGTACTATCCCTTGACACCTCCATAACTGTTGAAAACAACACTAAACTCTTAGGAGTCATAATTGATGATCAACTTAAATTAGACTTGCTCATAAACAACTACATCAAAAAAAATCAACAGAAACTAGGGCTTCTCTACCGAAACAAAAAGTTCTTCACCGCCAAAGCTAAAATTAGTCTCTCTAGTGCCTACCTCCTACCCAGCCTATTATACAGCACCCAAATCCTCATAAATCTACACTTTACATCACTAGCCAAAATAGAGACAACTTACAATAAGGTAGCAAGATTTGCAGCACAATACACACATAAATCTCACCATTGCCTTGCCCTTAAACACCTAAACTGGCTAGAGCTTCTCCACCAGCTTCTTCTCTCTCAACTCCTTATAGTCCATTCTATCCTCTACCAGAAATCTTACTGTCCCAACCTATCTCCTCTCATCTCACTTTATAACCCTGTCAGGCCACTTCGCAGCTCCCACCAAGACCTGCTAAAAATACACAAACCCAACAACAAAATCAGTCAAAGCCTCTATAGTTACTGCCCTTCTATATCCTGGAACAAACTACCACTTGAAATCAGAATCCAAAAAACACTAAGCAATTCAAAACTGTAGCAAGAGAATATCTAAAAACTCAGTGGTCCTGCCTCTGTACACAACCTCCTTAAATTCTGTACAGTCCAGGCCCCTTCCATACCTCAACAGCTTTGACTTTTATAACATAATTGTCACTAACCAGGTTATTTACCCCATGTTATCACACTAAACTGTTGTAAAATGAAATTGTGATATTTGCATAACAGGTTTTATGTAGACCATCATCTGTAATGTAGATTCTGGAAATTGTATTTATGTAATTAGTCACTGTGTTGACTATTCTCTGCAAAATCTAATTTTCTTTTGTCATTTGTCTCTGTTTCAATATTTAATGTATAATTGTGGAGATTTTCTCCTCGGGTCTCCCCTGAAAAAGGGCTGTTCAGCTCAGTTGGACTATCCCAGTCAACAAATGTAAAATAAATAAATAAATAAATAAAAGTCCTGCAGACGTTCATTGCAATTAGATACTTTATCTCAGTCAGATATGTTTTGAATAACTCTTCCATGCAGGGTTTCCTGGGACTCTTAGAAGAAATAGTCACTGGCGTTAATCCAGTCTGTACATTGTAATACATGAACTGGTTACTGCAGGTGCCTGCTTTTGGCAACTTTTTGAATCTCCTGCAGTCAAAAACTCCTTTTCTCTTCCCATAATGTACTGGTGATCTAAGTCTATAGGTTTTGTTTCCCCTGTTTGAGTTCAACATGAATCCTCTTCATTTCAAGTGATTGTGTGTGTTCAGACTCATTTTCTTTAACTTTTATTACAAATAAGTCACTTTTTCTTTGTGTTTTTTGATATTCAGTATAGTAGTTCCTCAGCCTCTTAACAGTTTTTTTTCTGATTAATAATACCACTATCTCTGTCACCCTGTCCTCCTGCTCAGGTCATTTCTGCCCTTCTTTCTTATCTTTGGGATTTCCTTTCCTCCACTTACTTTACAAAGTGAATTACAGCATTTTTTCAGTAAAGCATTTGAAATTTTTAGCACTTTTTTATGATCACAAATTAAACTGAACTCATAATTTATCAAAATTCATGTATCCAAAAATCCAAACTCTTCATCAAAAATTATATCATAGTCATATACTTAGTAAATTTACACATTCCCTTAACTCATAAACTTTTTAATGTGTCAAACTGTAGACATTTTCCAACTAATAAATCTACTTGTCACTCATGGTCTTTTATTTAGGTAATCAATTTTCAGTTTTCTTCAACATACCTTTCTTCCCTCAACTTTGATCCCCATTGTGGAGGTGATGGTCCCATACATCCCATTTAAGGTATGCATCTTGTTTTTCCCCATGCAATAAGCCTCATTCCAACTGCTTTATTTACTTTATAATACCTAATACAATATTTCAAGATTGCTCTAACCCTTGAGTTCATCTTTCTAGTTACTTCTCTTTTGACTGATAATATAATTAAAGTTAATAACGCCATCTAAGTCTTAACATTCTAGCTCGCTTATTCCAACCTAGCTGCATCCTCTCCTTTGTAAATTTCACTTGTTCACATCACAGTTGCCTCAGGGCATTTTACAGTGTGTCTCTAAACTCAGCCAACTCTACCCACTCCCCAAAAACATGCTCCACGTTTCCTCTCTCACTCCCCACACACTTCCAATAGTTACTCTGAACTTGAGGAAAGATTTTGTGCAATCTGTTCAGGATTTAAAAATATCTGTGCAAACATTTCCATGCAAGTATCCTGAACCATCTTGGTTTACTTGCGTAGTTCAAAGTTTTGTACACTTGCCACATTGATCCTTTGTAATTTGTCCACCCAGTCTTTTCTCCTAGTCCTGCATGACTTCCTGATCTGATTGTTTGTTTTAATTATCATGTGCAATTCTAAAAGTCTTACTAATTATTTCTTGGGCAGAGCTGACATGATATCTAAGGTCTTTACATCACAGATACAACATAAAGGGTTTGATTCTGACCGCTGATTATTGACTAGGCTTGTAATAGTATGCAGAATAATAGCTTAGTATGAACCTGTTAGTTTTTATAGGACTGTCTGTTCTCGGTTCCACCAAATATTTTACCATTGATGGTTACTCACCTGTTAATCATATCTCTCTTTCTCTTTGTCTATATTATGCTGTCTTTCCCAAGCATGGAAGCCTATCAGTATCATGTAGTCCATACAGATGTTCTTCATATTGATAACTGCTACAGTAGCCTAAGCTATATGGGTGATATCCTGTCAAGGATATAACAGCCAGCCAGCTTCCAAAGCTTCAGAGCACCTTCCACATGCACAAACTGTGGAGCAGCTGGAGCTAAACTGACTAAAAGGCAAGTCTGAGTGCAAACCACTTCCCAGCTTTCATGCTGATGAAGATTATTTTCCTCTGAGGCTTTTGAGGATCAATGGTCGACTTGTGCTTTGCTATGCTGGGCAGATAAGTTCCCTTTGGGGAAAAAAACTTCAATTTTCTTGAGCAGCATGCTACCTTCATCTAAGATGATACCACAATATAAACAAAAAATGATTGACTTCCACAGTTGTCTTACTTTCTGATGTCATTTTAAGGGGATCTAATACCTATCAGCCTGGGATGATGTGGTAGATAGACCACACTGCTTTACCAGAGATGGTCTTCATCTGTCACTTCTGGGATTTCGGTTACTGGCTAAAGCTCTTGCCTCCCCCATAGTGCCTTTTTAGGCAATGTCACAATAACAAAATTCCCAAAGTAAAAATATCTTCAAAAGCAACCTCAAGGTTATGCTGCTAAACTCTAGGAGTCTAAACCTAAAACTGCATTCAGTGGAAGCAGCCCTCACCTTAAAAGATGCTGACATCTGTGCAGTCACAGAGACTTAGTTTAAGGCCGTGGAAAGCATCCCAGCCATCCCAGGTTATAATGCCTTCCACACATTCAGACTACAAACTGAAAGTGCAAGAACTAAAGGAAGTGGAGTATCACTATTCATCAAAGATAAATACACCTCTAGATTGGTTAAACAAAATGATTCCCTTGAACTAATCCAGGTCCATTTGACTGTAAGTAAAACTCCTCTCCATATTACTGCCAGTTATAGGACTCCCTCGATGAACCAGGATACCCCCACTGCATACTTGGATCACTCAAGATACAAACAAACACCCTGGTTTTAGATGACTTTAACTATCCATCCAGAGATTGGGTAAATTATACATGTACTAACACACTTGCCCAAAGGTTCTTGGACTTCATCAACTCCAATGCCCTGGACCAGTTGGTTGACACCTCCACAAGGGGTCCAACCATTCTGGATCTAGTGCTCACTAACATGGATGATCACTTCACCACCCCATGTGTGCAGCCCTCCCTTGTGAGGTCTGATCATAAATCAGTCAATCTCATTGGAAGTAACAATAGCATCTGACCCCCTTCCCCCATTAGCAGCAACTATTCTAAAAAACCTCTTCAACACCAATTACGACCTAATATGTAATGACATAAATAGCTTCATAGCCCCTACCCCAACTGATGGCATGGATACCTATACTGGGATTTTCACCAATGCCTTGCATAAGCTTTTATACAAATGTATTACCTGATAGGATCAAAACAAGATCCTCAAGAAAGAACAAGTCTGCCAGGTCGACATCCGCCATTAAGAGGTTATAGAATAAGAGAAAGAAATTGCTGTCCAAGAGCAGGATGGAATGGTCTCTGAATTGGAAGCATTCCCTCCTTGGCTTACACAAGCAAATAAGACACCTTTAAGGCATTCTAAAGCTAACTATAAATCCAAATTAGCCTTCTTCACTAAGGATAACCATAAGGCCCTCTTTTAGCTACATCAGAAACCTTAAAGGAAACACCCAGATCTATTCAGAACTGGTTGTTAATGGCACCACATATACTGAACCCACAAAAATAGCTAACCTGCTAGCTGACAGGTTCAGTGAAAACTTCTCCCCCTGTCCCTACCACTTATCCCCTAAAGCATCCCTACCACCTGCCCTTCACCTAGTATCTCCAAGGAACATGTCATAAACACTGTCTCCAAAGCCAAAAACACAGCCTCTATGAGAGCTGATAATATCCCAGATTGCGTTCTAAATGAAATAAAACAGGAACTAGCTGCACCACTGGGTACTCTTTTTAACCACAGTCTAAGCACTGGTTGTGTACCTGCTGAATGGAAAACAGCAACTGTCATCCCTTTACATTAAGGAGATGCCTCCACAGATCCTGGGAACTATAGACCCATAAGCCTGCTGCACAGGTGATCAAAAAATGTGACGAAAGAGAAAAGCTGATCCAGAAAACCTCTAAACTTTTTCCTCCCTTCTTTTCCAAATTGTCCAAAGGATTTTCTTTTTCCTCATCTAGTTTTGTCATGTGTGTTAGCTTACAACAGTACTGTGACTGCTTACTTCTGACTGTCAGCATCGATCTGTATTACTCACTACTTCGCTTCCTCTGATTTTTATTAGTGGCCATCTCTGACGCAACATTTTAAGGGATATTTACTTGACAAGCTTGAAAAGATAGCCGAGTTAATTGATCTTTTCAAAGCAACAACTGTAGTTCACGAGAGAAATCTGACCTCAAGATAATTGTGATGAGTCCTTTCTGACCCAGACAGCCATGGTTCTCTCTTCTTTTGGATGTGGACAGGTGCAATTACCACAAGCGTCCTGACAGAATGGGTCTACTTACATAAGAACAGGGTGTTTCATACATCTTAACGTCAGTCATCTTCAGTTGGCTGCCTGGATGATAGGGTCTTATTTCCTTTCAGGCACCTGTTTTTTGAGGACATGCAGCAGGTATTAGTGGAGGCAAGAAAGCCTGCTACTAAAAAATAATATATTAGCAAATGGAAAAGATTTTTTAGTTGGTGCCAACAACATAATCAGCACCCATTCAGGGCTAGTTGTTCTCTGGTTTTATGATAGTTGTGACTCACTATCCTATGGTCTTTCTCATTCCTTTATCAAGGTTCATTTATCAGCCATTCCAGCATGTCTACCCATGGATCCTCCTCTTTCAATGCATTCTCATGTCACAATGTTCTTGAAAGGGGTTTTGCATAAGAGACCTTCAAGTAAACCAGTGGTCCATCCTTGGAATCTTAATTTTCTGTTGGAGAAGCTAACACTTGTCCCATTTGAACCAGCAAATCTGGCCGACTTGAGGTTCTTAAAATGGAAAGCAGTTTTACTGATTGCTCTGACCTCTGCAAGAAGGGTATCTGATTTTTGATCTCTTACTGTGTCAGCCCTATACCTCATTTCCAACCCAGAGGGACAGAGTTTCTTTGAGAACTAATTCTTCTTTTATTCCTAAAGTGCCAAACTATTCATCTCCTCATTTTCTTAACTGAACTTAAAAATGAGGGAGAAAGGATACTCCATACCCTGGATGTCCACAGACAACTCAGGTGCTATCTTGACAGAATAAAATCTTTCAGATCTTTAGATCAAGTGCTCATTTCTTGTGAAGGTAAGAAGAAGGGACAACCTGTATCATAATAGACTATTTCAAAATGGTTGTCTAAGGCTATTGTTACCTATTGTAATATTCAACATGACAAATCTATTCCAAGCAGGGGTCAAGATCCACTCTACCAGGACCTTGGCTTCATCTATGGCCTTTTGGAAAGGGCTGCATTCAAGAAGTATTCTAGAAGGTTCTTCATGGTCCTTTGTACATACTTTTACTATGAGCTTGATGCCTTCTCTAGGTCTAGATCAAGGTTTGCTAGGGCTATTCTCTAGGGGCTCCTAGTTCCTTCTCCTTCCACCTTCCAAATATAGCTAGCTACGGTAATCTACCCATATGGCTAAGGCTACTGCAGCAGCGATCAATATAAAGAACATAGTGCAGTTGTGTAAGCTGAACATACCATAACAGTAGATGTTCAAATGATCACTGCTGCAGTAGCTGCTCCCTCTGTCCTTCACCCTTGTTTTTTGGTGTGTTTTTATGCCAGGCTGTGAACATTTATTTTTTTCTTAGTCCTTTCCTGTCCTTTAGGTTCGCAACCTCCTTCTCTCTGTTGGCAGGAAAGCTCTGAAGGGTTTTGCACCAAACTTGTATTTTAGTCAGCTCAGCATGAGCTGCTTGACAGTTTGGGCATGTAGAAGGTGTCCCTGAAGCTTTGGATGGCTGTAATATCCTTGACAGGATATATCCCATATAACTAAAGCTACTGCAACAGTGATCCTTCTGACATTTACTGTTATGTTAAGTTCCACTTAGAAAACTGTAGTTTCTTTTGCTTCCTCCCATTCTCTTAGATTTCCTGCATGGGTAATCTGTCCCCAGTACCTCAATTATTTTGGTAACTTCATCCATTTATTTTCCACTGTACAATACCTATCTTAATTGTTGCAGCTAATCTTAGCTCTTATTCATCCACTCTGTCCAGTATGACCAATGGGTTATCAAGCCACTTGTCAGATTCAAAATGACATTGCCAGAGCTCTAGCATCAAGCTCCTTTAAAACATTTCTCTTCCATAATCCCCTTGTGTAAAAACTCTTCTCAAATCTTATTTACTGCTTGCAGATATTGACAGATCTTGGGCAAAACTTAGTGCTCCACCTTTATTTTTTAAATTCGACCAAAAAATCATATACATTTTTAAGTTTTTCAGTTTAGAGCTCCTTCTCTACTTTCTGTGAATATTTTTGTCTCCTTAGCAGTTGTGCTGGATTTTCATTTTTCTCATGTTGTGTGTTAAGCATACCAACATTCTTTCTGTCTCAGTACTTATATAGTTATTATAGGTATATTTATCTAGTTAAATAAGTAATGCAGTTCTTTCCGTGTGTTACTGTTTTTTTTTTTTTTTTTTTAGCTGAGTGTTTATTAAAGTTAACGTGTTTTGTAGTGTTCAAACTTTACAATGGATAAGCCTGTAAATGAAAATAGCTTGAGGAAATGTAACAAATGTGGCCATAAAATTATATCCCAACATACCCACAAGCTCTGTATGGTGTCCATGTGGCCAGGTTACCTCACAGTGGACTGTTCTGCCTGCAGAGTCTTTGCCCCTCACTCTGGCAGACCAAATGTGCAAGTTAATTCTTAAAGGATTGCTTTCTTCTGATCAGTGGAGAATCCCTTAAAGAAGAAAAGACAAACAGAAAGAGATGGACGAGGATTTCAAACACAGTTAAAGAGAAGAAAAAAATTCTGGCTCTTCATCAACTTTGGAAGTGCCAATTTCACATTCCACTTGAGAGACAGGATCTCCCCCCTTTTACACCATTGCAGTTTGAACCGATGGTGATCCATAATAAGTAACCAAAGCATCAATCTTGCTTTCATTCTTCAGAGAGAGAGAGAGAGAGAGAGAACTGCCTTGTTTCCTGTCCAGAATCCCTTTAACATCCTCCTTTTAGTATTTCAGGTTCTTCAGGAGAGGTTCACTTGTTGATTAGGAATGAATATTGAGGGACTTTTTAAAGACACAGATTGAGATGGGTGTCATCTATCCCCTTCAGTTTTAAGGGAGGTTCATGTTGGCCTTTCTTTATGCATCCTTGCTCTTTCACCTGTCCATGTTTCTTCACTGGAGGTTTCAGAGCCAAGGCACAACCTGGTGCTTATTGGCCCAGCACCTTACTACCAGTCAATACACATCTGATTCATTTCATGCTGAAAATGCTCAACGTCAGCTGATCCAAGTTGTGCTTGAATATGGACTGCGATGAACATTGTTTTATGTGAGTTGAGAGTATTCTAGAGCAGCAGTATCAATGATGAGATATACCTGTCCCTGCAAATCATTCTGTCGATGCGGCAGAAGAAGTTTATATCCCTAGATTGAGTATTTCTGATGCCATTTGACATGCTGATGCGCAGTTAGTCCATCAGTATTGGGTCGGAGGACGCTTTGTATACCAAGTACAGGTTATCATCTCTCAATCCTGCTGTTGCTCATCAGATGTTTATCTGTTGGGTCCTGCCTTGCTGTGATTTATTTGCATCCTCAGCAAACACCAAATGCAGCAGCTACTTTATTCTGATTCTTCCGGAGTGACAGTCCCTGAAAGATGCTTTTGTTGGACAGTGGCCTACTGGAATTCTTTATGACCTTTCACCATGTCTCCTGATGTCCAACTTTTTACAGAAGTTTGCAGTATGCAGATACACTGTGATCCTCATCACCTTATGCTGGTCATGGCAAATTTGGTTTCTTTTGCTAAGACCTCATTGAACAAGATGCCTATTACGCATCTAGATCTTCTCCCTTACACATCTGTGCAGCCTCATCCAGACTTACCTCATATTCCTTTAATGGCCATGGATCCTTCATTATCTCAAATTTTCGTTTGCATACTTTCTACATCTCCAAAAGAATCTCCTCACAGAGTTTGCTATAGTAGATGGAAACATTTTTCCTTTTGGGCAGATGGCCAAGGCATTGACCCATTTTCTGCTTCTATTCCTGAAATAATTCAGTTTCTTTTGCATTTATTTGATTCAGGCATTAGTTTTCTCTACTATCAAAATTCAGCTAGCATCCATATCCATCTATTATAATGGAGTTGATCTCCATTCCATAGTTTCTAATAAAGGTACCTTTCTCCTACACCCTCCAATAAAATAAACAGTCCTCATTGGGACCATAATTTTGTTTTAGAAGCCTTAACCAAATGTCCCCTTGAGGCAGCTTCTTCAGCACAGTTAAAATTACTGCCTTGGAGAACCTTAATGTGTTGTTATCAATCTCGCCTTTATTCTCACTGATGGCTCGGATCTGATGTGTTGGATACATCACGGCTTTTACTAAAGCTCGAGAACTTCAGAAAAGCTTGTGGGCACCCTTCCCTACCCATAATGCCTTTCTCCAGCTTCTCCAGATCTCGTTTGCCATGCTGCGAGAAGGATCTTCTAGCAAGCTCTGGGCTAAGTCTTTTGATATCTTTTTACTATTGCTTATTTCTTTCCACTTTTTTGTATTATTATAATTAATATCTTGTTAATGCATAATTAAAGTTCTTCATCTGTTAGTACCTTCTCTCTTTTAGTGTAATTTTTTCTTTGTAAAGTTTTCTTCTTGCTGTTAGCATCCATTTAAGTTAGAGGGCGTCTAACTTATACCCATTTAACTGAGAGGGTATTTTTTTACCTCTTCCTTTACCTGTTTCTGATGATAGTGTTGATAGTTGTTACTTCCACTTCCTTTCCGGTTACTGTCTGTTTTAATTAGAGGGCAGTTAACCAAGTCCGTTTAAGTTAGAGCACTTACCCCCACTTTCCTGTGTGGTTGTTAGGATTGCTATCTAAAAAAAAAGCACAGAGTTTCTCTTTCTATATCTTTGATTAGTTTAATGTTTCCTCCTGTTTTTGTTACCCAGTTTGTCCCAGAAAGAAAGCAAGCCCTTGGGATTTAAAAAAATATGAAAAGCGTAGTAAAAATATGCCCCTCAGTGGCTCTCACACTTTGTATGTATACTGTTTGGGGCCTCTTCATCTACAGGAGTCCTGTTCCATATGCCATAACTTTAACCCGAGGCACTCATGGAACAGAAAAATAAGTTGATTTTGAAGGGGTTATTAAAAACCCATTTCTGAGGCTATTTCTTTTGATCCCTCCTCTCCAAAATTGGACAAGTCTAAGAGAGCCTTCTTTGACTCTAAAATCCTCATCAGAGTCGAAAGCCAAACTTCCAAAAGAGTCCACTCTGATAGCTCCTATGGAACAGACATCAACCTCTGGAGCAGGGACTTCATCAGAGCAGACAGAATCTTCAGCTCCAAAAATGTCTGTTGATTCTTTGGCTCCGAAAGACCCATTACCTGCTGAGTACTGTTATTGGAGCTGATCTTCATCCTTGGAGCCAATTACTTCTTTGCTCCCTTCACCATTCTTGACAAGATCCAGATCCCCAACATTGTCTACCAGGTCAACTAGGAGCCTCTCAGACGAAGATATGGATAGGGTGGTGCAGAGGTTTCGCAAGACACCTGCCTTGGCCAAGCTTTTTTTGGATTTGAACCCAAAGGAGTCAGACCAGTCTCATCTTCCCCCTCCAGAGCCTACTCATACTCCGATTTGACCTTCGGTTTTGGAAACAGAGAACTTTGATATTCAACAGGTATCTGTATAAGGTCTGGGGCATGTTGGCTCCTCAGATCCAGTATCTGCCCCAAGCGTCTCCATCCATTTGGAGCAGGAGACCTCTGGGAGCCGAACTTCGCCAGTCAGGTCCTCAGAGCTGGCTTGGATCTCCTCAGGTCTGACACTGTCTCTTGGGGCCTCAGCTTGAATGGGTTCAACTCCCACCTCTTCTTCAGAGGCTCTGGAGGATCCTTCAGCCCCAAAATTTGCTTTGTCAGGACAGGGGAGTTCTTTGTAGCAGGGGTGGAGTGCTTTTGAAGTTATGAGGAGGGTGATGACTGCTTCCCAGTCTCACACACAGTCCTCCTTAGAGCTTTCATCCTTGTCTATGCAGGTGTCCTTACCTCCTCACCCCCATCCACAGACCCGCAGAGATCCCAGGCATCAGGATGTTCCCCAGAGAACTCCCCCCTCTTCCAAAACTTCTCCAGATTACACCACTGAGGAAGTTCCTTGGAAGAGATCATGCAAGAGAAGGTATCTAAACTCTTCAGAGGAGTCCGTCACTTCAGATACTGACCTCAATGAAACAGAAGGGCCCCCAAGGTCTCCTCCTGAGGCTGTCTCCTTTGGAGACATCCTAGAAATTTTGAAACAGAGAGATGGCTAGCTGTCCTCCTCCCCTTTGGCAGAGCCATCCATATACCTGAAGGCCTTCAGATCTCACCCTTCAACCTCTTGGGTGACACTGCCTTTCAACGAGCTTATTCAGTTTATCTCTTGGAAGGGATGGGAGAACCAGATTCCATAGAATCCACTCCTAGGAGGCCAGACAAGTATATTACAGCCCCAAGGACTGAAACCTCCTTGATAAAGGTGTAGCAATTGGTGCCATGGTAGTGGCAGCTGCCACAAAAAAGGAACTTTTTGACACCAGTTCTTCTATCCATCCTCCTAATAAGGATTACAGGGCCATGGACAGGTATGGAAAGTGCGTTTTCTCTTCAGCGTCTTTTACATTATGATCTGTGAATTACCTTACTCATTTCACCAGACTTCAGAGGGACCTGCTGAAAGAGCTGTCAAACTCTGTCCAGGGAGCTATATCTGTTGCGGTGGCAGACAAGGTCAACACACAGCTTGCTACCCTTAATGCAATGGTCAACTCATCCATGAGACTCATCTCATATGCAGCAGATGGAGCGAGTAGGGCAGCGGGTTCAGACATCTCTGTTAGGAGGCAGGCTTGGATGCGCCTTTGCAATTTTGTAGAGCCCTTTAAGTCTTCCTTTGTTAATGCTCCTTTCGATGGCTCATCTTTCTTTGGGCCCAAAGTTAAAGAAACACTAACCCAGTGTGTACAGGAGAGTAAGGCACTGTCTGCCATTGGAGTGCATTTTTCCACTCCCACTAGACCATTTCCAAAGGGTCAAAGAGGTAGTGGAAAGACGTGGTTCAGAAAAAGACAAACATCTTACCAGGACTCACAAGGTGGTAGTTCCCCACAAGGCAGAAGGAGGAATAATAATGGAAGACGCTGCTCTCATGGCAGGGGAGGACCATGGAATGAGAGTTCTAGAGAATCCTTCTTTGACAGACCCTTTCAGCACTCCTGAAGGAGTGCCTGACTCCTTGCCTCTGGTGATAATTAGAAGATGACCCTCTCTGCACCTAGAAACCTGGCGAGACATAACCAATGACAAATGGGAACAGGGCATAATATCTAGGGGTTATATCATTCCCTTCCCTTCTCTTTTCCCACTCCCATAAGCCAATCAGTTCCAGATGGTCCACCCAGTCAAAAGGAACAAGCAACATTAGAAATTCAAAAGTTGCTAAGAAAAAGAGTCATCGGTTCATAGGTAGGTACTAGGCTATCGGCCCTAGGGCCTATACAAGCCTAGCCATAATGATTTCCTGGCTATTGCTTCCTACAAATATTTACTTTCCTGGACCCCTGTCTAGCAGGGCTACTGATGTGATCCCTAGTGTGAATTTCCTATCTCTCATCCAATCGTCAAGGTTCCTCTTGAAGGGGGCCATTGAGGTGCTCTGCCTGACATGTATGGGCAGTCTGTTCCAGAGTATGGGGAGTCTCTGGGTCAGGAACCTATCCCTCCAGCATGTTCTATTCATCGTGATGACAAGGTTGAGATCCCTGGAGTGTGTTGCTCGGGAGGATTGGGATTTCTTTAAGTGTAGCATGTCCAACAACTCTGGGTTTGACATGGCCTTGTATGTTAGGCAGAGATCACCTCTGACTAGGCAATATGCAACAGAGTATAGCTGGAGTTTCTTTAGATGGTCAGCATAAGGCATCTGCTTTAGGCCTGTGATTCTTTTTGGGAGGTATTTCTGTGGCCTTTCTAGTTGTTGCAGATGTTTTGTGAGGTACATACCAAATGGGGCATTGTATTCTATAATGGGTTTAATAAGGGATGAGTACAGAGGGACAATGACCTCCTTTTTTCTGGATGAAAAGCCTTTAGTGATGAGGTGTGCCACATAGAAGGATTTTTTAAATGTTGTGGCTATGTATTTATCAAAGGTGAAACCACCAAGAAATCTCCGCAGACCAGAGAGGATCCGGAACTTACTCAAGATTCTTTTTAGTTCCAAAGAAAACAGGGGACTGGAGACCAATCCTGGATCTCAGCAAACTAAACAAATTAGAGAAGAAAACCAAGTTCCAGATGGTGACATTGCAGTTCATACTTCCATTCCTAGGAAAAGACAATTGGATGTGTTCTGTAGACTTTCAGGATGCGTACTACCATATCAAAATGGAAAGGTGATCCAGAAGGTTCTTGCGCTTTCTGCTAGGAGTCAGTCATTTTCAATTTCGAGCTCCCCTTTTGGTCTCTCTACATCCCCCAGAGTGTTCACCAAATGCATAGCAGTAGTGGCATCATATCTCAGGCTCCAAGGATTCTGGGTGTTTCCGTATCTACACTACTAGCTCATAACTGCCCCAACCAGGCATCTACTGCTACAAGCTAGGAATTATACATTCCAGCTTTGCTCCTCCCTAGGTATTACCATAAACTACAAGTCTGCTCTAGAGCCATCTCAAAACTTAAATTTTATAGGAGCAGACATAGATACAACCATGATGATAGCAAGACTCCCTCACAACAGAGTGGACAATCTAGGTTTACATGTGAGATTGTTAATCAGGAAAATGTGAGCCACTGTAAAACAAGTTCTACAAGTACTAGGGAAAATGGCAGCAGCTATTGTACTAATTCCTGTGGCTCACCTACATATGAGGATACTTCAATGGTTACATTCCACACAGTGGTTGATTCTGCATCTATCAGTGTCCCACAAGAGTCTCATAGCCAACACTTGGTGGATTCACTGTCCTTCAGTATCTCAAGGCCGTCCCTTTATTTCTGTCAACCCCAGGCTACAGTGACCATGGGTGCTTCCCAGATAAGGTGGGGGGACATTATCTGGAGGAGACAGTCCAAGACACCTGGCAGGAACACAAGGCTTACTTGCACATAAACGTCCTAGAGATGAGAGCAGTGCTTTTGGCATTGCAAGCATTTTAGAACACTCTCCCTCTAGGAATGATAGCGATTCAGTCAGACAATATGTCTGTAGTCTGATATATAAACAAACAAGGAGGAACCAAATCTTACCCCCTTTGTCAATAAGCCCTAAGGGTTTGGTAATGGGCAATGTCTTCCAACCACTTTCTGGTTGCAATCCACATCCCAGGGAGATCCACCATGATTGCAGACAAGTTGAGCTGGGCCATATTATGGCTGCATGAGTGGTCCCCCAAACAGAAAGTAGAAAAAGAGCTTTTCCAAAAATGGGACCAGCCTTGCTGCGACCTTTTTGCTTCTCCCACCAGTGCCAAATGCAGCAACTACTTTGCCCTAATCCCTCCGATGGTGGAGTCACCAAGGGATGCATTTGTTCATGATTATCCTCCAGGACTCCTATATGATTTCTCTCCAATTCCTCTGATTCCCAAGTTATTGCAGAAAGCAAATTTGTTGAAGACCACGGTAATCCTGATTGCCCCATTTTGGCCTCTTCAGATCTGGTTTCCCTTCCTTCAGCCTCATCTTCTGGACAAACCATGGATTCCGGACCCAGCTTCAAATCTACTGACGCATCCATCAGGAACGGAACATCCAGCCTCCAAAACCTTAAACTGACAGCTTTGTTGCTCCAGTTCTCAGTTCTCGATTGCCACTTTTCTTCTTCTTTCCTCCCCAGTAAAATATATCTTGTTGTCCTCCCATAAAACCTCTGCAGAAAAATTATACAAGAGCAAATTAAATTAGTTTGTAATATGGGCAAGTGATAACCAGATAGATCCTTTTTCTGCCCCCATAAATTATATCCTCGAATTTCTAGCAAAACATTTTCATGAAGGTGCGGCAGCTTCTACTATCAAAGTTCAGTTAGCAGCAATTTCAAATTTCCATGTAGGGGAAAATGGTGTTGCAATTATGTCTCACAGGCTTTGTAAAGCCTTTTTGAAGGGCACTACTATGATAAGACCTCCATACAACAACCCAACTCCTCCATGAGATATGAACTTCATCTTGACAAATATGATGTGTCCTCCCTTTGAACCTTTGGCCATATGTGATTTGAAATTTCTATCTTGGAAAACTCTGTTTTTAGTGGCTATCACTTCAGCTCGGAGAGTTTCAGAACTGCAAGCTTTGTCTGTCAAGTTCCCATACCCATATTTTCATAAAGAGAGGGTTTCTTCATGCAGTAATCCTTCCTTTCTTCCAAAGGTTGTGTCAGAAAGTAACCTCAACCAATCTATTGAGCTGCCAATTTTCTTCCCAAATTTCCAAAATAAGGGAGAATATTCACAACATCTTCTAGGGTGGCCACGGTGGTGCAGCGATTAGCATTGCCACCTCACAGCAAGAGGTTCTCCGGTTCGATTCTCGGCTGGGATGCCTTCTGTGTGGAGTCTGCATGTCCTCCTTGTGGTAGCGTGGGTTTCCTCCGGGTGCTCTGGTTTCCTCCCACATCCCAAAGACATGCTGTAGGTGGATTGGACACTCTAAATTGGCCCTAGGCATGAGTGTGTGCATGTGTGTGCCTTCTGTGGAAGGTTGGGCGCCGGGCTGGCAACTCAACACCATAAAACTCCACTGCCAATCATGAGCAGACAGGTGATCCACTGTGGCGACCCCTAACCGGGAAAAGCCGAAAGAAGAAGAAGATTCACAACATCTTCTAGACGTTCATATAAAGTTACATTTTAACTTACACAAAACTACAGAATTTAGGAAATCAGGCCAGCTGTTTATTTCTTACTCTGACATTAGGAAAGATC
The DNA here is from genome assembly GCF_019279795.1 of Protopterus annectens. Taxonomy (NCBI): domain Eukaryota; kingdom Metazoa; phylum Chordata; order Ceratodontiformes; family Protopteridae; genus Protopterus; species Protopterus annectens. Next base: position 123,572,892 of record NC_056728.1, read on the forward strand.
AATCAGTATCAAAAGTTACTTTATCTAGATGGCTCACTTTTTGTATTTCTTTCATCTACAACTCTAAGGATAGATCCCTTCCATTCCCTGTTAAAGCTCATTCCACCAGGTCGATAGCTACTTCTACAGCTTTCCAAGCAAGGTTACCTTTGGATAGCATCTGTGCTGCAGCATATCTTTATTACACATAACAAAGTGGATTTGGCCTCTAAAAGTAGAGCCTCTTTTGCTTCTATGGTTCTGAGGAATATACTCCCATGAGCCACCCAAGAGTCAGGTTACTTGGAATGTGGTCTCATCAGTGAGAATAAAGGCGAGGTTGACAACAACACATAAAGAGGTTATGTACTTACCATAACGTTCCATGTGTGTTGTCCATCTCAGCCTTTATTCTCACAACCCAACTTCCATGCCTCCTTCCAGATCTCCTAGGAAACAGAGTGGACATTGGATTTATGTACCTGCATACCCTCAGAAACACTAACCTTCACCTCTAATAGCCATAATTATTATGTACGTCATTTTCATATAATAAACATTTGCAGCTCTCCTTATAATTTCTGGTAGGGCAAACAAGACCTGAGGAAGTTGGGGAAAGCCATTATGGGTAGGGAAGGGTGCCCACGAGATTTGTTGAAGTCCTCAAGCTTTTGTAAAGGCTGAGATGGATCCGACACATTGGATCCAACCCATCAGTGAGAATAAAGGCTGATATGGACAACACACATGGAACGTTATGTTAAGTATGCAACTTCTTTTTTTTTTGATAGCAGTTACTTCTGCAAGAAAAAAATCATTAAGGACAGGGTATCCCTCTGGACTATCCACTCTTTCATCACAAGTTTGCTTCAGAAATTAAATTTGAACCAACAGATACATTTGTTGAATTTCTTTCAAAACCATTGCAAAAGGGGAGAGTATATCCTTTATACCTTGGACATATACAGGCAGTTAAGATTCTATCTTCTCATAACTAAGTCATTCAGGAAAGATGCTCAGCTGTTTTTCTCCTAGCAGACTAGGAAAGAAAGTTTCTAAAGTTTCCTTGTCCAGATACCTATTCAATTGTATTTCTTTTGTCTATACATCTCATAACAATTCATTGCCTGTCAGACAGGGGCTCATTCCATCCTATGCATAGTTACTCATACAGACTTTTTTAAAATTTCCATCATGGTTGAGATTTCTGCTGCAGTAACCTGATCTGTGTTGCACACATTTGCTAAATATTGTAAGCAAAATATAATATCTGGATGCATGGCTTTCTTCAGAGCCAAAATTCTCAAGTGTATCATGTCATGATGCCACCCAGTTAGTAAGTAGCTTGGGATTCTGATCCATCAGTTTTACTGAATAGACTAGATGAATAGGATACAGAAGTTATATACTTGTTATAATACTAGACCCTTTCATTCATCCCTCCTCCAAACTATTATTTCCTGAGGGTGTGAAAGACCATCCTGAACTCTCCTCCTACATCTCCTCTTCTCCTCCAAGATATCAGTCCTCTGCAGTAGACATCATACTTTATCCGAGGATAGCTGCTACACAGCAGGATTATGGGTAGGAAAAATTATAAAGGCGGTCAAGGCTGGAGCACTAGTGATGCTGTATCAGATCCTATAAGCTGCTTAATATCTCATCAGTCATATCAGATGAACTAGTTTGAGAGGAACTAGTCTTATGGTAAATACATAATTTCTCATATGTTCATACCAATAATAACCACTAGGGCCCTTAACTAGCCTAGCTACGGACTCCAAACCATTTGGGTCCTGAGTATCATGGGAATCTATATGGGGGTGGCATGTTAACAGCGAGGTAAGTAAGGATTTGTAGGGGGGGGGTAATTAGGATAATGCTTTTGTTATCGATGGGCTGTGTCCATAAGGGACATGGAGGGCCAAATTGCGGATACGTTTATGATTTCTCATCCAGTTATCAAGATTTTATTTGAATATGGTCAGGAAAGAATTCTATTTGACATGGATGGGGAGCTCATTCTGTAGTGTGGGGATCCTTTGGAACACATATCTGTCTCACCAGCTTCTTCTGTTTATGACACAAGTGAAGTTCAGATTCCTGGATCTCATGTTTCTGGCTCTGTTTGTTTTGTGTATGTGTAACAGATCCATCAGGGCTGGGTCTGAGGAAGCCCTATAAACCAGGCAAAGATCCCCTGTGAGCAGCCTATAGGCGACTGAATACAGAGAAAGAGCTTTTAGGAGATCACTGCATGACACGGTATTCATGCCCTGAATTCTTCATGTGAGAAACCTTTGAGTGTGTTCCAACTGTTGCAAGTATCTGGTTAGATACATGCCAAAGAAGGCATTGCATTCATTCAGAAGGGCCAAGTAGAATGGTACTGTAGCTTCTTTGGATTTGAATGCCATACCTTTACCTGTAAGTTGGGTGACATGGAATGATTTTCTTATCTTAGCTACATGTTGGTCAAAGGCCAGACTATTGTCTACATATGTTCTCAGATCCCCAACTACTGGGTCTACTCTTAGGCACATTCTTTCAATGGAATAATTAAACTGCATTAACAGTTTCCCAAAAGATATTATAATACACTTTTAGGAATTGAATTTTAGGCCATGGCTTTGGCACCAGTCATCATTTGTCTATATTAAAACCATTTACAAGATATTCGTGTCTCCCCAGTTTACAGTCATCTACTTATTTTGTGAAACAGAAACCTTAAACGTAAGCTTTGACTTATGAGAAGTAGCTGTCAAACATGAGCATGCCCAGTACAGAGCCCTGGGGGACTCCACTTGTGACTGGTCACGTGCTGGAGCTGATCTCACAGATACAGACTTCCTGGACCCTGTCTTTGAGCCAGCCGGCAATCAGGTGAGCTATGTAAAGATTTATGCCTAGCTCAGAGAGCTTTTTCACAATGCCTGAGTAGGGTAGTGTATCAAATGCTTTAGCCAGGTCAAGATGCACAGTATGCACTGGTTTACTGTCATCCGTTGTCTTGGTGAACCCCTCAAAGAAGCCTACCAGATTAAGTAAGGATGACCTTCCCTAAACAAAGCCAAATTGGGATGGGTCCAGAGTCTGTAGGTTGCCAGTGTTCTCAGTTATCATTTCCGTGATAATTCATTTCATGGTTTTGCATATTAGGCTTGTTAGACTGATGGGTCTCTAGCTCCCTGGGTCAGTTGACAGTCTTCCCTTGTGAAGGGGAATGACTTTTGCAGTCCTCCATTCACTTGGAATGTAACCTGTTTCAAGGATGTAGTTGAAGAAGACCTCAGGTCGTCCTGATAGGTCATGTTTTAGACTGTTCAGGAGACAACCAGGGATGCTGTCAGGACCTATGGAGGCAATGTTCTTGGCTTTAGCTATTGCTGCCAGCACCTGGTCTCTGCTGCTCTGCTGATAGCAGGGCGATGTATATTGGAGAGGATTTCACCTAGTGTAACTGGGGGGGGGTAAAATCTGAGCTGAATTCATCAGCCAGTAGATTTGCTATGTAACCCTGATCAGCGAAGGTGGTACGATTTACCACTCATCTAGCACACTGCTGTGTGTTACCTCTAAGGTCCCAGACATAGCTGAAGAAAGCCTTCTGATTTTACGTAGCCTGGAAGGCTATCCTGACCTAGTAGTTGGCCTTGTTGAACTTAATTAGACCTCTTAGTTTCTTGTTTAGTTGTATAAGAGAACACTTGTCATTAAGGGAGTTGCACTTCTTGATTTTGGTTATGAGTTTTATTCTTTTATTCTACATCTTGTTTAAGTAAGGATTCCACCAGTGGGGTTTGTTTTTAGTGTTTGGTTTGGTTTATTTGTGGTAGGTATTGCAATCTCTATGGAGCCATTCACATGTTTGTATAAGTGACCTTGTGAATGATTCTGCATAGGTAGCTGTGGTCTCAGGGCTGAGGGGAGCAATGAATTTTAACAAACTGTCACTTAGTATGATGTAGTTTGCTCTGAATCATTCTTGTTACTGGTTTAGTTGGATTTTTTAGGTAGTTTTTACTCCAAATGAATAAGCCATCTCAGTCATTATGGCTACATCTTATCTATAAAGACCTACTAAGTATAATTCCATTTTTCTATCCATGTTTGACATTGTAAACTGCTTCTTGAACTAAATACTGAAGCATATTCTTACATCTGTAAATGTATATTTGTTTTTTTGTATATCCTTGTAGCTGTAAATATCTTTTGTTCATTTCTTATGTGATCCTATTCACCCAGGCTATGCCTGTAAATGGTCCATGGAAATTAGTGCACTACACTAGTATGCAAATATATATATATATATATATATATATATATATATATATATATATATGTGTATAAATAAATGAGACAACTTTGTGATCTAACCTCAGTAGTGAAGACGTTACGGGAGGATGGGGGGGGCAATGCTTTCCCATGTTGGTGAGTCTTGTTGGAGCATGTATAATCTGTTACAGGGTATTTGTGTTAATAAAAGACCAGGAAGCATTATGCATGTGAGTTTGAGGCAGTGTACATTTCCCAGTCTACAGAGTAGTTAAAGTCACCCATGAGTAGAGTGCCTGGTTGGATGGTGGGCACTTCTAGTAGGTTTAGGTAAGAGTCTTGAGACTCAAGGGACATAGACGGTGACCTGTAGCTTGCCATGATATGGTGAGGGACCTTATCTATGGTGACATACACATGGATGAGCTCTGTGGTATCCTCCTGTTTAACCAACCTGGAGGTATGTTTATTGCTGACATAGACTGAGAGACCTCCACTTTTGGCCCCAGTCTGTGCTGTTGTTGGTTTAAATGTATGGAAGGCACTGTAGCCTTAGGTTCATAGGTTCATACTAGGCTATCCGCCCTAGGGCATTTATAAGCCTAGCCAGAGTGTGTTTGGCTTTCACCACCCATTTTAAATTAATTTTGCTATGCCCTTTTTCGAGGCTAGTATACTGTGCCTCTGTCTAACAGTGACACAGAGGTGATACCCGGGGTAAACCTACGATCTCCCATCCACTCATCAAGATTCCTCTTGAAGAGAGTCAATGAGGGACTCTGCCTAACCTGGACTAGGATTTTATTCCAGAGTGAAGGGAGTCTCTGGGTTATGAATCTGTCCCTCCAGCATGTCCTATTTATTTCAGTGCTGAGGTGCAAGTCTCTCGAGTGCATAGTTCGATGGGATTTGGATTTTCTGAGGTGCAGCATGTCCATTAATTCCGGGTTGGACATGGCTTTATACGTCAGGCACAGATCGCCTCTGAGCAGGCGGTATGCCACTGAGTAGAGCTGGAGTTTCTTTACCCAGGCAGCATATGGCATCTGTTTGAGCCCTTTGATCCTCTTGGTGACGTACTTTTGGGGTCTTTCCAGTTGCTGCAGGTGTCTGGTAAGGTACATCTCAAAAGGAGCATTGTACTCAATTATGGGCCTGATGAGGGATGAGTAAAGAGGCATGATGACCTCCCCTGATCTAGATGTGAATCCCTTCATGATTAGGTGGGCTATATAGAAGGGTTTTCTAACCACTTTGGCCACGTGGTTGTCAAATGAGAGATTGCTATCAACTTGGGTCCCCAGGTCCCTAATTACTTCTGTACTTAATGGATTACCACCTATGTGGTAATTTGTGGGCACTTTGTTTTTGCCAAAGGGGATGACTATACACATTTTGGCGTTTAGCTTGAGGTCATGGCTCTGGCACCAGTTGTCTGTTTCTACGAGGCCCTTTTGGAGGATGCTTGTGTCGGCTGGAGAGTCGATTATGGCGCCCAGTTTGCAGTCATCTGGGAACTTGGTCAGGCACAGTCCTTCCGTGTTGGCCTGTACCTCCGAGAAATATATACCGAACAAGAGAGGTCCCAGAACTGAGCCTTGTGGGACACCACTTGTAACTGGTTTGGAGTCTGACATGGCTCAAGCAATTCTAACCATGTGGGTACTGTCCTTGAGCCAGTTTGAAACCCATCTAGTGACATAGGGGTTTATATTTAGGCTGGTGAGCTTATCTATAATGCCCGAGTGGGGTATTGTATCGAAGGCTTTTGCGAGGTCCAGGTAGGCTGTGTGGACCACCTTCCCCTCATCAATGGCCTTGGTGACCATTTCAAAGAAATTGACCAGGTTTAAGAGGCAGGATCTGCCCTTAGCAAAGCGGAACTGGGTAGGATCCAGTGTCTGTAGGTCCCCAATATCTTTATTTATGAGGTCCATGATGATCCTTTCCATAGCTTTGCAGACCAAGCTAGTCAGGCTTATGGGGCGATAGTTTCCAGGATCCGTTGAGGCACCACCTTTGTGGAGAGGGACCACTGTTGCTGTACGCCACTCTTTGGGTACATATCCTCTAGTAAGGCTGAGATTGAACAGTAGGTTTAGGTTTGGGTTTAGCTCTTCTTGGAATTCATGTAGGACGCAGCTCAGGACACTGTCTGGTCCCATTGATGCTGTGTTTTTTGCTTTGGAGAGGGCGTCTCTTACCTGAGCATCTGAGATGTTAGGGGGGTAGCACTCTGCTGGGATAGATATTTGCCCTTTTAATGGGGAGGGGAGGGAGAAGTTTGCGCTGAACCTGTCAGCTAGGATGTTGGCAATGTCTGTGGGTTTGGTGTATTTTTTGTCATTTTGGACTAATTCTGAGCATATCTGGGAATTTCCACCCAGGTTCCTAACATAACTAAAGAAAGCCTTGTGATTATCCTTAGTGTCCTGTGCAATTTTTCTCTCGAAGCTGGCCTTAGACGATTTTATGAGTGCCCGTAGTTTTTTGCTAATACTGATCAGAGATGCCTTCCCTTTTTGGGATTTTGCTCTATCATGTAGTAGCGTCCTCCTTTTATTGTATAGTTTGTTTATGGCTGGGGTCCACCAGACAGGATGTCTGCCTTTGGAGGATTGGGTCTTGGTTTTATTTGGGATTGCATGATCCATGCATTCCTGAAGGTGTTCATAGAATGTGTTTATAAAGGCTGCTGAGGTCTGGGCTGTACTTTACACAGGCCCGGGGGCTTTGAAGGATTCCACCTCGGTTTTTAGGAGTGTGAAATTTGCTTTAGAGAAGTTTTTCACTGTGGTTTTCTGGACAGGGGGTGGGGTTGGGATGTGAATATCCAGTGAGATTAGTTTATGGTCTGATCTTACCAGTGAGGGATACACTTCTGGTCTGGAGCATAGAGTCCCCATGTTGGTGATACTCATGTCCAGTATGTTTTCCCCTCTTGTGGGAGTAATAACAAGTTGTTCCATAGCATTTGAGTTTATAAATTCTAGGAACCTTTGGGCTAGGGTGTTGGAGCTAGAGTAATGCTCCCAGTCTATGTTTAGGTAGTTGAAGTCGCCCAGTATAATGGTGTTTGGAGAGACCTTCATATTTTCCAGTGTTCTCAGGAAGGCCGAGTGGGGTTCTTGGGTTTGGGAGGGTGGTCTGTAGCAGGCTATAAACTGGAAGGCAGTTTTACCCACTGTTAGTTGCACATGGATAGTCTCTGATGCTTTCTGCTGTGCCACCAACCTGGAGGTGTGGGTATCTTTGACGAATATTGATACTCCCCCCCCCCCCTTTTGTGGTTTGGTCCAAGTTTTGGGGCCGAAAAACATGGTATGAGGTATAACCTGGTAGTGCTGGGGTGCTCTCGGGAGCCTTGAACCAGGTTTCTGTTACTGCACAGATATCGATGTTCTCCATGCTAAGGAGAGTTTCGAGTGCATGCATCTTGAGGTTTAGACTTCTGGCATTGAGTAGCATTACTCTTAGTTTCTTATCCCTTGTGATACCTAAGGAGGTGGGTTTGTCTTTTGAGCCTTGCCTAAAAAAGGCACTATGGGAGTAGCAAGAGCCTTTGCCAATATCCGAAAGCCCAGGGGTGACAGGTGCAAGCCGTCCCTAGCGAAGCATCGTGGCTTGTCGAGCATGTCATCTCAGGCTGACAGGCATTGGATCCCCTTTGAATGACACCAATACTTAAGCCAATTGTTGAAATTGATCATCTTGTCTTCATATTGTGGCATCATTCTTGGTGAGGGTAAGATGCTACACAAGGTCAGTGTCATACCAGCCTGGGTTACATGCTCAGAGAGCTCCTCTATGTCTCTTTTCATGTAGTTCAGGGAGGTACGTCTCAGGTCATTCACACCAGCATGGACAATGACTGAGTCATATTTGTACTTGCCTTGGAGTGACCTGAGTGCTTGTGTTACATGACGGATCCTAGTGCCCGACAGGCAGCTCACCATGACCTTCTCCTTGTTCAGTCTGGTGAGCGGTACGTCAGTGTGCCTGATGATAGAGTCACCTATTACAAGTGTATCAGGTGTGTTGTTTAGCCTTAAGGGCTGTGACTGTTTGGCACACTGGCTTTGTGAGCTATGTGTTGCACGTTTTTTGTTTTGGGGTAGCGGTTGCTTGGGTGTCTGCTTTGGAGATCTCTGCTGCTTAGGCAGATTTTTATTTAGAGCCTCCGAGTATGTTTTTGTGTGTTTATGTGTTTGGTTTGCTGTCGTGGTAGGCCTATGTGAGACTGGAATTGTAGTGAGTGTGGTTTCCTTCTCCTCCTGACTGATTACGCCAGTACTGAGTTGAGAGAGCTTAGCCTCCAGTTTGACTATATGGTTGCATCTCTCACATGTGTTGGAATTTGTTGGGAGGAGGAGAAGGTTGTCTGTGTACATGAGGCAGTTGTAACATTGCCTCAAGATTCCCAGATTCACCAGCTGGACTGGAGAGGAGATTGACAACTGACCTCTGGACATGCTAGAATAGTATTGGGAATTCCTTTATAATTGAAAAAAAAGGGCCAATGGGGAACAAGGTACTCAAGGGAAGTTTGTGAGGGTGTAGTGCTTTTAATTTTTTAATGCTGACTTATATAATTGCTTTAGTGAGCAAGTGCCAGGTAACTTAAATGCAATGTGTTACAGGTAACTTAAATGCAACAACAACAAACGGTAACTTTCTTTCAAGTGAAACAAGGAAATAAGTACAGTAAGGAATGCAGATATCACTAGGGATCCACAGAAGCATTGAAAAGCCACGGTTTAGGTGGAATTAGCGTTTCAGGGAAATAACAAGCAAACAAACAACAAGCATACAAACAAAGCTAAATTCAGCAAGCCTGGATCTAGTCTATGCTACAGCAAATAAGGTGTACCAATTACAGTAAGAAACAGTTCAAATATGCAGGCACTATAAGCCTTTAACCAGAAATTCCCAGCTCAGAAGGGCAGAGTCCAGCCTCTCCTCCCACAAGAGTGCAGACCACGAACCTTCTTAATGTAAAATAACTGGTCTGAAGCCCAAGTGCTTAAACCAGAACTAATACATTTTTAGAATAACAGACACTGAGCCCTCAATCAGCAGTTCCCAACTTAGTAGGATGTAAGCTACCTGTTCTGCCACCACAGTGCAGGCCACAAACCTTCTTAATGTAAAACAACTGGTCTGAAGCCCAAGTGCTTAATCCAAAAGACTTAGAATGATACCTACACTTTAATCAAGTTACTACCAAGCAGTAATAAATACAATTGAATACTTTAAAGAATGCCTGGATTAGTGCTCAAGTTATACAAACAAAGCTAGATTCAGCAGGCCTGGATCTAGTCTATGCTACAGCAAACAAGGTGTACCAATTTCAGTAAAAAGCAGTTCAAATATGAAGGCACTATAAGCCTTTAACCAGAAATTCCCAGCTCAGAAGGGCAGAGTCCAGCCTCCAGAATGCTTTCTATGGCTTTATAACAAGTCTTGGTCACAGCACAGATGTTTATATTCTGCAGAGTGAGGAGGGCTTGAAGAGTGTGGAATTTTTTTGTTTTGCCTTTGAGCATTGAGCTATGTAAAAGATGCATGTAGGCTATTTTACTATGTTGGTAATTGTCTTTTTGGCATTGCCGAAAAAGGCTATAAGGAGGTGGATAAAGTTTTAGCCAATATCCAAGAGCTTAGAGGGGAGAGGTGCAGCCTATTCTTGGCAAAGCAAGGAGGTCTTTTAACTATATTTTCCCGTGCAGACAAATATTGGGTCCCCCTGGAGTGACACCAGAAACTAAGCGAATTATTAAAATCAATCATTTTATGTTCATACTGTGGCTTCATCCTTGGTGAATGTGGAATGCTGTTCAGTGTAAGACTCATAACTATCAGTGACATCCATTATGTTTCTTTATGTATAGTCCAGTGAGGTATGTCAACAATCATTTACACCCACAGGCACATGGACTATGATAGAATCATATTGGCTCCTGGGTGCAGTAACTTGAGCATGTGGATGATATAGTGGATTCTGGCTCCATATAGGCAACTGACCATTATCTTCTCCTTATCTGACCTGTTTCACACAGCAGAGTCCACAATGAGAGTCATATTAGGGAAAGTATATGCTTGCCTTATGGGATTTGATCTTGGGGGACCATTGGGTGTAGGCTTATGTGAGTTTTTTTTGTGTTGCTTTTAGTGTGTGCTTTAGTGTTTGCTTTAGAGCAGTGTTGCCATTAGGTGGCTTTGGAGGTCTTTTAGATTTGGGAAGGTTTTTTTAACCACCTCACCATAAGACAGTCTGTGTGTATGGTGAGTGGTGTGTGTGAGGGTTGTAGTGTGAATACTCCAGACAACTTCATTTGTATGAGAGACTATTGCCTCCAAGGAAGTTGTGTATTTACATCTCCAATATGCTTTGTTTTTTTTTTCTTTAAAAATTAACTGGTTGTCTGAGAACATGAGACAATTACTACATTGTTTTGGAATGCACAACTCTAACAAACGGACCGCAGAGTCATTTGGAAATTGTATATCCATGTTGCCCGATCCTGTAATAAAGTGGGCTGTTTAGAATTAAGGATTGGGTTTTAAACTAGGGTAGTTTATGGAGTTAGGGGCAAGACGTCATATAGTGCTAAGATATGTCAATGCTATTCATTCAGTATGTAAATTAGTTTCTGGGGTTAAGGGCAACATGCTACATAATGCTAGAATATGGTAGTGCTATTCGATGTGCAAGCTAACCGCTTTAAACTTATTTTCAGACAATGCCACACTTTTTAAAAGGTTTCAGATCTTATCCTAACTTTATAGAGAAATTTTACAATCTAAGCATTTGCTACTAGACAGGGTACTTCTAACTGTCACTACCCGGTGGCAACTCTGAACAAACTTGCCTGATTTATAGCAGATAAAAAAAAGCTTGAAAACTGATTCCTATGCTCTCTAGCCAAAAAAACAACCACACTTTGAGTTTCCTACAGTGCTTCCCATCTCAGAGAGACCAGGTAAACACTTTCTACCACAAGACAAATGATCCTGGAATTTCTTAATGTAAAATCACAGCAAAAGCAGTTCTCAATTGCAGATTAAACTACAAACCACTGTGAAACAGCTAAGACCCTGGCTAATTCGAACTTTTGCAAGGAGATTTAAAGGCACACAGAAATAGAAAAGCCAACAAACAGAAATTACTATTTTTGCATCAAAATTAAATAAATGTTTTAAAATGCTCAAAAAACAGTAGTTATCATGGTATAAAGCAAGTGCTAGTGCAGTAAACCAAGAAAATATTCTTATCTTAGCTTGTATTGCCCTGGATTAAGCTGGAAAAGCTTTGAAGTGTTCTGTGTAAGTAAATGGAACCTTACAAACTTGTCTGATTTATAGAAGAGAAAAAAGGCTTGTAAATTGACTCCTATGCTCTGTAGGTTTTCCAGTGTGAGTGAGAGTGCTTCAAGGTTCATTTGTGAGTCCATTTCTGTTCACATCGGTGATGGACTACAAAAGCAAACTGGTTGGATTGGACAGATAAAAAAGCTGTATATGCAGACAATGCAACACTACAAGCTGACTCTGAATATAATTTCATCAAATGATAGGGCTCTGAAATGCTCTGAAGGCACATGGGATAAGACTGAGTACAGAAAAGACTGTGATCCTGTCAACAAGTGGTAGAAATCAGAAGAAGCTGAAAATTTAGAACAGAGAACAGTGGAACAGATTAAGAACTTCAAATATCTTGAATAGGTGGTTGAGGAGAAGGAAAGTCTGAATGAGGAGGTCAAAGCTAAAATCAATGGTGCTGCATTCAACTGGGACAAAGTATCAGGTCTAGTGTGTGACAGAAGAATGCCAAACAAGTTAAAAGGTAATATGTAAAAATCAGTGGTGCTGCCAGTGCTACTGTATGGCACAGAAACTTGGGCAGTGCAGCTGAGGAAATTAGAGGTGATGGAGATGAAGTGCCTGAGATATCAGGATGTATATTATGGTACACTAGAAGAAATATGGACATCAGAGCAGATGCCAAGGTAGCCTCAGTAATAAAGAAAGTCAAGGACAATTATGGTGATTCAGTCACATGTGCAGGAAAGCAGAAGGCAGTTTAAAAAAAAACAAACAAACAGATTTGGATGAGACAGGATGAAGGCAAGAGCAGATGAGGGTACCCAGTCAATATATGGATGGATTGCATGAGAGAAGACCTGCAACCATTGGTTATGACTGTTGAAGAAGGTAGGAGAGTGGCTGTGAATTAAGAGAGGTAGTAACAGTTGATGCGTCAGCCTGACCCCCATATAAAAATGGTAAAATGAGGGTTGGTGATTTTGATGATGATGATGATTAAGGCCAGGTAAATTATTAGGGTGCTTTTTAGTGGATTGTAGTTTTAAGGCCCTTTGATTATTTATGTAATAAGTTAACTGCGGTAAGTAAGACAGGACGTTGATGTGAATATGTATAGTATTTCAGCCCTTCATATGTTTCAGGCAGTATGAAAAACAGGTTATTTTATGTACTCATGAATATAAACTAGGTATTGGTATATACAATATCTGTTTTTTAAATAACACAGTAACCATACCTCTCAACTGTCCCTGATTTTGACTCAAATTTTAGCTCTGTCCCACTTAATCCCTCCTAAAACTAGTGACTTTTGGAGGAAAGTTGGTGAATTACACTTAATGAATAATGACAATAACTAAGAGTTGTAGACTTCTTTTACTAAACAAAATGTACAATAATCCATATTCTCTGATTCTGTGAATGTTTCAAGTTAATAGCATTAATATTTTAAAAGTGTCCTTTTGACCAGCACATTGCCAACCTGGTCAGAAAGTCCTTCTATGTGGCACAGCTCATTACTAAGGGTTTTGCATCCAGGAAGAAAGAGGTCATTGTCTCCCTCTACTCTTCCCTCATTAGGCCAGTCATTGAGTACAATGCCCCATTTGGCATGTACCTCACTAGACACCTGCAACAACTGGAGAGGCTGCAAAAGTACCTCACAAAGAGGATCCTAGGCATTAAACACTTGCCCTATATGGACAGACTAAAAAACTCCAACTATTCTCTGTCTCATATCGCCTACTTAGAGACAATCTCTGCTTGACTTACCGAACCATGTCTGACCCAGCTCTGTTCTAACTGCCTTTGATATTGCTAAATTATGTTCACATGACTGTTAATGTGTTTTAAGAGTAATACTTGTTTTAAAAAATAACATTTGGAATTAATAAACAGGATTGGTGGCTTGAATATTTTGGACTGAAAAAAATTAAGAATCAATATTTATTATGGTGTTTTGAGTGGTTGCAGTTGTAAGGCTGATTACATATGTAACGATACTTGAAAGAGGATTAAAATGTTATTTTAAGTAGTATCATAGCTCTATACATTTCATGCAATGCAAATAAACAAAGTATTTTATATATGTTTAATATAGATGTAGACATTGGTACATGTGTTGAATCAATAGCAGAATAATGAGATTTTAGGGAAGAAAATTATAAAAGTAGGCATTGTAAATATTACTATTACTAGATCTGTCTAAAAGTCTTGCTGTGCCTTGTTTTAAAAGTGTCGCCAAAATCGAATGTAAAGCATGGTGTGTTATTTTCATTTTATACAATTTTTAGACATTATTTTGAATTGCTTGTTTAGAGGTGGATGCATTCTTTAAGAAGCTGAACTACTGCTGTGGTTGAGCATGTGTTCATATAAATGTATTTTAAAAAACTTGTAGTGCATGGAGCTCCATGATTATGCACCAATAATAGGAAAAGGAAAGGCTAGTTAAGCACTGGTGCAGTGAGAAATCTGATATTAACAGTGCTTAAAAAGGTGCTTAACAATTGCTAAGCACCTATCTAAGCACTCTTAATATTAGGTGTCAAGCTATGCACATAGCACATACAGTCTCAGCCTCTAAATGACAGCAGCAGAAGAAAAAACAGCTTTGTTTCTGCCTTGCTGGTTATGTCCTTCAACTTGCTATGTCCCTTGTAGACGTGGTCCATTTTTGGTAAATTTTTAAGAATTACAGTCAGCCAAAAATGCTAGAAACAGATTTCATATGTCTTATTGTTCAGAAACTCATATTAATGCAAAAGGTGTTGCTTTGTTAACATTTTAAGGGAATTAGAACAGCATTTAAAAACTTTGCCTGGGTTTGCTCCTTTGTCTTATCAATAAATAATAAACAAATAAGATGACTGGTGTTCTGCTATTGTTTGAGGGTGCTCATTAATGCCTTTACTGACTCTCAAAGCCAATAAAACATTTTGTGCTTTTTATTTCCATATCTGTAACCAGTAGAACATGGGCAGATAAAGCTCCATGAACTACAAAGAATTATGATTGGATAATAACCTTTAAGTATGTATTCTCGACATGGATACCAAGATTCACCTCTCAAGCTTTACTCTCAAGATGAATTTCCTGCCATCCATTTCACGGACACATAATAATGTAGTTATGATTGGAGACTATAATAACCCTCTATATTATAGTCACTGTATTTTGTTAAATATTCTAGTAGAGGTAATTTAATTGAGATGACTGACTAGATTATGTTTTGGGATTTTTCAGTTTATGATCTTGGAATAAATTACAAAAATGACTAGGTGTTCAATCAAATTTTAAAAATCCTTAGAATGCATATAATTAGATAGCGTTTGTTCAGGAATTTGAATGTAAAGTTGTTTTTTTGCTAGACCAAAGCTGAATTTCACTGTGCTCAACCTACAGGTTTGTGTGCTTATTTTTGAGTGTCTGATGGCAGTCTTGTCATGAGGGCCTTGTTTGAACACCAGGGTAATAAATGAGAATTTGGAGATAAATCTCTGAGTAAAGGTGAGTGCTGTCTATGCAGTATATGAAAAATCTGCGTCTAGATGTGCTACAAAGAGGTGAAGGAAGGTTGCTTGATGTTAAGCATGGGGAACCAATGCAGATAGTTTTCTAGAAAGTAGAAAAATAATTTGTCAGTGTATGCTGTCTCTCTTCTTTGTTACAACTGGTTAGATCTGACAATTTTCCGAAGACAAGCATTGGCATGAAATGGCAGATAACTGTGAGCAAAGGTTATTTGAAAATGACAGATGTGATATGCTCTTTTGATGTGATTATGTATGCATAACTAGGTATTATATTTTCTAGAGGTATCTCCTCAGATAGGATGAGTTCTGGGGTTGTTTGTGATCCAGAAGGTGTTGTGTTAAGTTATCAATTTATTATTAATTTTTGATCTATGAAGTTTAGGAGGTATAGGCCACTATAGTAGTAAGGCAGTTTGTAGGACTAAAATGATTTGACAAGTTTATTTTGGAAGAAATAGTTTTTTATATCCTTTAGGGAATGATGGAGGGGATTCAGGTGTGGATTTTCAGTATTAAGTTATCTTATGACAGCATGCCAGAGAGTGGATTGCTTGTAAGCTGATAGATGGTGTATAGTATGGTTGGAGGGAAGCACAATAGATATTGTCATGGATCAAGAGTATGTACTGCAGTTAGCTGAGTGTGTTCTTTTCCCTGTTGTGTTATTTGGATTGCCTGGATTGTGAGAGGAGAGGTTTCAATAAGCGAGGTGGAAAAATGTTGTAATGTAATTATAGTTCCGCCACTGAAACTTTTTCTAATTACGAGGTGTTTGAAAAAAAACACACACAATCAGGAACGAATGTAAAAGCACTAGAACCAAGAAAAAACTTTCAAATAGTCTGAAATTTGGACACATAGGAGGGATCGGTATTCTCCGATCATTCACTTTGGTCTTGCACAGCTTGTAGATAACAAGAGTACACCTGACCATAAAAATATTATGATTTTGCATTACTCCTTAGATGCTGGTGACATTCAAAAAATGATTCAAAGGAATTGGTACCTGCTTTCAAGTAATGCGGATATTAACAAACATTTTGCAGCTGCCCTTACTTTTAAGAACAAAAGAAACATCAAATCTTTGCTGGAAATGCAGGTGGTTGAGAGGTATGGACCACCTGTTACGAGGAAATGTGGGCATTGTAGCCAATGCCCTTTTACATGTACATCACCTGGGGATGTGTGGTTTCACAGGTTAAATGGTGTGTGCCAGGGTGGTAAATACAACTGTGACTCTGAAAGAGTTGTATACCTCGCTATGTGTGACACCTGCACAGTGTTTTATATTGGGAAGACTTATTACTTTCTGAACAAAAAGATATACCGCCATGCTTACAGTATTAAAAAGAATGATAGTAAAAGTACATCGACAAGACACTCAGGTGTTTGTGCTGGTTTCAAACATTTTAAATTCTTAGTTTTAGATCAGATTAAAGTTGGGGTATTTTCTGGGACTGGCAAAATCATCTATAGCAGAGAGATGTTTTGGCAGCTGCATTTTGATGCCACTAGATTCCCTGGTCTTAACAATGCAATTTCCATCTACAGTGAACATAAAAGAAAAGCAAATAATTATTAGAAAGTGCTGTCAGTTGTGTTGCTATTATTATTTTTTTTTTCTTAATATTTTATTCTTATTAATTTACTTTTTACATTTTTTAGATGTAGTGCTGTATCAAGGTAACACTGTTTCTTTACATTCTTGAGGGATATATGATTATGGTGCCTTTTTTGAATATAAATTGATGGTTGTAATGCTGTTTTGGGTTCTGATGATGTCATTATTTGACAAAAGCGCTTAACCTAGACGTGTCCAACCTGCGGCCCTCAGTGCTCTTCCACGCGGCCCTCTACCTCTAACTCCAACATCGATGTACGCATGTCCCAAAACACTTTTTTGTTGAGTTTTTCATGCCCGTGACCTGTAACTCTAACATCGGTGTGCAGATGCGCCAAAGCATCCTTCTAGTTTTGATTTTTTTGCGCCAAAGAAGGGTCTATGTGTTCATGCCATTATTTCATGCCAAAGAATCAGTGTGTGTGTGTGTTCTTGCTGAAGAGGGACTCATGTTTGGATTTGCCACCATTGCCTTTGAAAGAGACAGCACTTAACCTGTGTTAATAGGTAAGTATAGAGTGAGTGAGTGCATGCATGAAAGCAGAATGTGTGTGAAAGTAGAAGAAGAGTGAGTGTGTGTGTGTTTGTGTGCATGACAGAGAGACAGAGAGAGACACATGCACAAAGAGGCTAACGATGATCAGTCTACCTACTGAACACAAACAAGTTAGCTCACAAATATATCCTACATTAAAAGTGCACTTTCATTAAATTACATCTTTCCTGACAGGGAGAGTGTTGTATTGAATATGAAATCATAACTCTCAACTGTATGGATTTTCGAAGAATGTCTGGATTTTTGCCTCATCTTCCAATTTGTGTATTTTGCTTAGGAAATAAAAGAAGTCATCCAAGGTAATGCAGTTCCAGGGAATAAGAATGAGACAGCAGCCTAGGGTTAGTGGGTCAGTAGTGGATTGACTAATGTGGGACTGTAGCATATAAAGTTTATTGTTTTTTTTTTTTTGACAAACAAAAAGCACCCAGCACTGTTTTATCATTGAGGGGTTCTAAGCAGTGGTAGATTGGACAACAGTAAGCATATCTTTGGTGGATCATCAATACTGGCAAATCAGGTGGGCACAATGTCATTTTTTAAGTGTTGGGGGTTTTGGTGTGTATGTGTGTGGTTATGTTGGGAGTGCTGCAACGGTAGATGATTATTAAAGAAAGAGACTTGCAGACTGTGGATAATATGTTTCTTTGTTTCAAAACCTGATACTTGGGTACTAGGCATGCCAAAAGTAGATTTTTTAAGACATAGCTTCTTGCCACTTACAGTGGATGGATATTTACATTTAATGGACAATGTTAGCAGTATGAGTGTGGTCCTGTAGGGATCTGGAGGATGCCAAGTCTACCACTGCCAATGCCTTGTAAAGTGACCTGGAAATGAATATTGGGATGTTACTGAAAAAATACAGCAAGTAGGCTTTGAAATATAGTTTAATTAAATAAAGTGCACTTGCAATTTACAGGCTATAATTTAATTTATTTCAGGTAGTCCAGATCCTGGTAGATTGTATAACATTAGACTTAATTAGGGAGAGCTTTCATTCTGGGGAAATAAGCAGCCCTAGTTTCAGTGAAAGCTCTGTGGTTGTTTGCAGGTAGGAAGCTGCAGGATGCAAGAGCAATGCGTTTTATTATTTTTAATGCATTTATCATTTCAAAGCATGGTTTTCTTTGCCGCAAAAGAAGGCAGGATTGAATGAGCCATATAATGCTTAACTGACAATGATAGGATAGAAACATTATACGTGATGTATAATGTTTGCATCTACAGCTGTTTCAATGGTGTCTATGATGCATAACTATTTTGGGCCTGTGTCACACACTTATTTTTCGCTTTGTCCAGATTTCTTGCTCTAAGGTTGAGAGGTATGGTTCCATGCTAAATTAGAAGGTTGTATTTACCTTGGAAGACTTTTTTTAGCATAATTATGAGAAACAGAGCTTTTTTTAATATCTCTGCTTATTTCCAATATAAACTGCCATGTAACCTTGCAAATAACTTTCTTATTAAGCTACTTTAATTCTTTTGGAATTGACAGGTATGCTTCATTGGTTTGGACGTAAGCATAGAGTGCTAATGTGACTTTGATTTCTTGCAGCAGTCTGTGGTTTACTTATCACAATAACTTTTCTGTGTTTCTGGGTGTGGAATTAATTTAACAGTTTTAAAGATGTTTTCCAAAAATAAATAAATACATAATAAATAAAAAAAATAATCTTCTCTACACTTTAAGCTATTGACAAAGTCTGGGAATTTGTTTTTTTCAAAAGCGAAGGTCAGCATTACAGCTGAGTAAACTGTCAGTCTGTGAATAACATCTGCACAAATTAAAATGTCTGAATGTCAAATGGCTTTAGATTGGACGGAAGTTACATGTTTACTCCAGTATGTAGTATGATCTTAGAGAGTTTATGGATTTCTTATTGATTTACTTTTTGCTGAGCAGCTGTTTCTTGATTTATTGATGGTCCTTTTGGTGGTGGGAAATTGCATGGATGAATCCATCTTTTTTTCAGATATTTTGACTTCCAGACAATTTCATTCAGTGAGTCTGTGCCATCTGATTACTAAGGTTGCCTATTTTACAAGTAGGGGTTCCTTTTGTGTGTGTAAGAGAGAGAGAGAGATTTAATATGTATACTGAATATATTTTTGCTAATGGAATTCTTAGTTAAATAGGCCCCTCTTCTTGGGCAAGTAGACCTGAGTAACCAATATTAGATCTTAACCATCCAGATAGGAAAGTTTAGTATGTGGATTTTCCATGTGGTTTGATGAAGGCTATGCTACTTAGTCAAGGAGTACATTTATGGCTATCCATCCAGTTGTTGTGTTGATGAACTACTTTGTTTGATAATGAGAGGATCTTTTTACAGAAGTTGAAGGATTTTGTGTTAAGAACCTGTCCATACAAAGTGTCTTGTTTATGTTGCAGTGAAGACTGTGATCTTTTTAGTGAGCGTTTTAAATATAACCAGTATTTCTGAGGTGGAGAAAGTCCATTAAGGCAGAATCTTTCTTAGCCTGGAAAGCAAGCCAGTGATGAAATTCATAGGGGCCAGTGAGAGACAGAGGAAAGCAAGAAGCTTTTTAGTCTGTTTGGATAACTAAGTGAACACAGTCCTTTGACCTTTTTTATCAGAAATGGTTGTAGTCTTTCTTTTGGCATTGTATTTTGTTGAGGCACATGCCAAAAGAGGCGTTGCACTCAATAATTGCTCTTGTAAAGGAAGAATACAGGCATGTTATGACCTCCTTGTCCCTGGATGAGATACCCTTACTAATGAAGTGGGCCATGTAAAAGCTTTCCATACAACGGAGACAACATGGTGGTCAAAAGAAAGGTTTCTATCAACCTGGGTGCCCGAGCACCTCATGACTGATTGCGTCCTTACAACATTGTTATTAATGTCATAATTTGTGGGGACATTACTCTCCTCAAAGGGGATGATGATGCATTTTTTGGCATATAGCTTGAGGCTATGTTTCTGGCACCAGTCATTTGTTTGGGTGAGATCCTCTTGTAGCTTATTCAGAATTGTTTTATTAAGTCAGTAATGTGAATTCTTTAATTTATTGCAAATTTGTTGGCTTATTTTTGTGGATTATAGTATTGTAGGACTGCTAATATTGACATTTTATGTAGTTGGACTGCTGTTGCGGTTTTCCCAGTGAGAAATGCTAGTGCTGTAGTGAATATCTGTTTATTTGTAAAAAAAAAAAAAAAAAAAATATATATATATATATATATATATATATATATATATATATATATTAACTAAGATGTTAGAGTTAACTGTTAGATTAGAAAATTAGAATGAGAATTAGAATTTTAAGGCAAATATTAGGCATTTATTACATGTATTCATTGTACCTACAGTACAGCCAGGAGATCAACTTTGGTCTCCTGCGGCAGCGAAAGAGTTAACTATATAATATATTTTATATAGGTTCATAGGTTCATAGGTTCATACTAGGCTATCTGCCCAAGGGCATTTATAAGCCTAGCCCATAGTTATGTGGCTTTCGCCACCCCTTTAGTTTGAATAAAAACTATGCCTATCATTTTGCTGTGCCTCTGTCAAGCAGTGACACTGAAGTAATCCCTGGGGTATATCTGCAATCTCCCATCCATTGGTCAAGATTCCTCTTGAACAAGGCCAGCGAGGTGCTCTGCCTCACATGCACCGGGATTTTGTTCCACAGCACAGGGAGTCTCTGGGTGATGAATCTGTCCCTCCAGCACGTTCTATTTATAACCGTGTCAAGGTTTAAGTCTCCCGCCCTTGTGGTTCTGAGGGATCTAGATTTTTTGAGGTGAAGCATATTCATCAAATCTGGGTTTGACATGGCCTTATATGTCAGGCACAGGTCACCTCTGAGCAAGCGGTATGAGACTGAATAGAGCTGGAGTTCATTCAGTCGGGCAGCATAAGACATTTTTGAGACCCTTTATCCTTTTGGTGAGGAACTTTTGGGGCCTTTCAAGCTGCAGCAGGTGTCTGGTCAGATACATTCCGAACGGGGCATTGTACTCAATCATAGGTCTAATGAGTGATGAGTACAGGGGGACGATGACCTCCCTTGATCTAGATGTGAATCCCTTCATGATCAGGTGGGCGATATAGAAGGTTTTCCTAACTACTTTAGCAACATGAGTGTCAAGCGAAGGCTACTGTCAACCTGGGTCCCCAGATCCCTGATGACTTTTTCTGTGCTCAGTGGATTGCCACCTATATGGTAGCTAGGGGTAACCTTGTTTTTCCCGAAGGGTATGACTATGCATTTTGGTGTTTAACTTCAGGCCATGGCTCTGGCACCAGTTATCCGTTTCTGTGAGGCCCTTCTGGAGGATATCTGTGTCAGATGTGTTTTCGACTATGGCCCAGTTTGCAGTCATCTGCAAACTTTGTCAGCCATAACCCTCCTGTGTTTGCTTGTACTTCAGAAAAGTAGATGCCGAACAAGAGTGGACCCAGGACTGAGCCCTGTGGGACACCACTTGTGACAGGCTTTGAGTCTGACATGGCTCCAGCAACTCTGACCCTGTGGGTTCTGTCACTTAGCCAGTTTGCAACCCATCTTGTGATGTATGGGTTTACATTCAAGCTGATGAGTTTTTCGATGATACCTGAGTGGGGTATTGTGTCGAAGGCCTTTGCCAGGTCGAGGTAGGCTGTATGGACTGCCTTTCCCTCATCAATAGCCTTGGTGACTGTCTCGAAAAAGTCAACCAAGTTTAAGAGGCAGGATCTGCCTTTGACAAAGCCAAACTGGGTTGGATCCAAAGTCTGCAAGTTCCCTATGTCTTTATTTATGAGTTCCATTATGATCCTCTCCATGGCTTTGCAGATAAAGCTTGTCAAGCTACGGGGCGGTAATTTCCAGGGTCTGTGGAGGCACCGCCCTTATGAAGTGGGACCACAGTCGCCGTGCGCCACTCCTTGGGTACGTATCCTGAGGTGAGGCTAAGATTAAACAGCTGTCCTAGCTGTGGGTTTAATTCCTCGTTGAGTTCGTGAAGCACACAGCCGGGGACACCATCCGGTCCCATGGATGCTGTGTTTTTTGCCTTA
Organism: Protopterus annectens; assembly: GCF_019279795.1. Classification (NCBI taxonomy): domain Eukaryota; kingdom Metazoa; phylum Chordata; order Ceratodontiformes; family Protopteridae; genus Protopterus; species Protopterus annectens. The sequence continues at coordinate 123,595,218 of NC_056728.1, forward strand.
GTGAGGGCAGTTCTCACCTGGGCGTTGGAGATGTTTGGGGGGCTACAATCCTCTGGAATAGATATTTCTCCTTTTGGGGGGGAGGGGGGGGGTTTGCACTGAACCTGTCAGCCAGTATGTTGGCAATGTGTGTAGGTTCAGTAATTTTCAAATCATTTTGAACTAATTCTGAGCATATCTGGGAGTTTCCTCCTAGGTTTCTAACATAGCTAAAGAAGGCCTTATGATTGTCTTTAGAGTCCTTGGCGATTTTTCTCTCAGAATTTGCCTTGGATGATTTTATGAGAGCTCTTAGTTTTTTACTTATAATGATCAAAGGTGTCTTACCTTTCAAGGATTTTGCTCTATCTTGTAGTAGCTTCCTCCTTTTGTTGTAGAGCTTGTTTATGGCTGGGGTCCACCAGACTGGATGCTTGCCTTTGGTACAGAGAGTCTTAGTTTTGTTTGGGATTGCCTGATCCATGCAGTCCTGTAGGTGCTGGTAGAAGGCATTTGTAAGTGATTCAGCGGTTTGAGTAATGTTTACCACTGGCTCAGGGGCCTTAAAGGAGACCACACTAGTTTTTAGAAGTGTGAAATCAGCTTTGAGAAGTTTTTCACTGTGGTCTTTTTGTTTCAGGTGGGGCGGGATGAGGACCTCCAGCGAGATTAGTTTATGATCTGATCTCACCAGTGAGGGGTATACTTCGGTGTTGAACATTTTGATCCCATGTTCGTGATGATGAGAT